>NW_008238435.1:174238-175072 GCF_000691975.1 Corvus brachyrhynchos
TTGCATATTTCTATACATATATGTGTATATACATATACATATACATATGTATAGATAGATTTTGTCCCCACAGATGTTCAGAGTTATGTGTCGAAAGAAAAAACAGATTTTACAAGCAACTGGAAGCAATTTGTTATTTGAGTACTGCAGCACTTGTGCATGCAGAAATGACAATGAAAACCAGATCCAGCTGTATTTCCATGAATAGTCCTACATTTCTGTGTGTGGAAGGAGCAACTCTGGACAGCAGTAACAAACAGCCTTGATTCAGTGTTCGCTTGGGAAGACACAGGCATCTTCTGGATAACCTAAGGTCTAATAGGAGTCACTGTACTTGTTGACAGCCAGGTCATAGGGCTGAGCAACCACAGTCTGACCCAGGAGATGACTGACCCCCAAAACGTTCAACAACATTAAGCCTACTCTATCCCACAGTTAGAGCAAACTTTAGAGAAACAGAAAGCAAAATCCTCACAAAAAAGCGCCACTATTTCAGCTGACTGCAGCCTATACCTCACACACACTCCTAATAATAATAATAATAGTAATAATGTTAATGATTCTGATGACAGTAATAATGATAATGATAATAATAATAATTACAAACAAACCTTCATGCATTTTCCTGTGAGCTTTACCAATGAAGCAGGAAAGACAAGAGAATACATTATTAATCTGTGACTGAAGTCCTGCACTCAATGTAATTCAATTGCAACCTGGTAAATCTACCTGTGAAAGCAGATAAGATTGGAACTCAGAAGCATTCCACCTTGAAAGAAGAAATCTGATAGACAAGAGTGCTCCAGGGTTGTTTAAAGTTTATCTACTGGCAGA
>NW_008238435.1:175127-176326 GCF_000691975.1 Corvus brachyrhynchos
AAGAAGGCTGAATTCACTGTACCTTTTCTGCTGGAGTAAGTAGATTTCATCCAGATGTTTATCCCAGGATTTTTTGCCTTGCAGCTTCTGACTTAGTCCATTCCAGATCCGGGAATAGAAGGGATTGCTCTCCCCAAATAAAGGTACCCCCATATCACGTCCCTTTTTCTCTCTTGTCTAGCTGCCTGAAAGCCTGCAATCCCCACTTTGGAAAGAAGTCAGGAAAGGCTCACTGCAGGTCACCACTCCTCCACCCTCAGTTACTTACAGAGGAGACTGTCAGTCAGCTGCATCAGCTGATCAAAGTACATGTAAAAACACAAAATAAAATCACTTGTTCCTAGCAGACCATACTTGAGCCTCATTAATCACTTAGTTTCCAAAATAGCCCAACCCAAAGGTGTGTCTGATTTAGAAGTATCTTGCCAGCAGCCTACCCCTCAAAAAGACCCTGTACAGCACAGAAGAAGTCATACACAATCAAAGTCCTAAGCTTCTACTATTTTGATTTTGAAATCTAGAAGTTAGAAGCAATCATTCTCCTTCTGTATCTCTGAATTCCTCTGGAAAGCAACATGTAAGCAATTTTGAAATAGACAGCTGAGCAAGTCAGGCAAAACACCTTTAAGGTGAGTGAACATGTGGGAACGTGCCCTAAAAGACACAGGGCTCTAGGAAGGTAGCAGAGAGGAGGATGCACCTCCCACCTCAGCTGTCTGCAAATCCCATTAAAGAAATTACGTTACAGACTCCACCTTCTCCACGTAAAACAAAACCACTTTACTCCACAAGCTGGAAGAAGAGTTTATGTAGATTAATATGTAATCTTTACAATATTCCCTTTTCATTTAATGTTCTAAAAACTCTCATTATTTCTTCACATTTCCTCCAGAAAACCAGCATTTAGGAAAGGGATGAAAATTTCTATTTGACAAAAACTTTTTTCTTATTTAACAAAAACTTGATTTTGGTACAAAAAACCATATTCATAGTCAGGGGGTATTTGTCTGCAAAGCAATAGACCAAATATCAAAATGAAGAGACAAGATATCCTTCTTTGTGTGAAGAAGCTGAAAGCTATGAGGGAGAAAAGAAAAAACAAGAAGTAAGAAAGAGAGAAGAGAAGAGAAGAGAAGAGAAGAGAAGAGAAGAGAAGAGAAGAGAAGAGAGAAGAGAAGAGAAGCAGAAAGCTCCTAATT
>NW_008238435.1:176339-201014 GCF_000691975.1 Corvus brachyrhynchos
CCCTAAAGACTTGTCCCAATATTCTTGCACCTTGAATCAAAAGAAATAGCCCTTCATTCCTACTCCTGCTGTAGTGGAAAACAATTCTGTTCAGGGTGCGTGGACCTAAGCAGAATCAGTAGGTAAGGGAGAAAAGTGTGTAAAATTATAGGACTGAGTCATCTCTTTGAAACTCCTGGTTTATTTAGAGGTTACAAAACCAGGATTAATATCCAAATGTCTGTGAACTCATGATGTATCCTATTCAATAAAAACATAAATTGCCACACAGAAAAAAGCAATGCTTTATGGCAAACGTGAGGAATCATATCCTAAAATATAAGATTCACTGAGTTGACGAGTTCTAGGAAGAAATGTCAAGTTAAGCTGTCAGAATGGGAAGAATATATTACTTGCTTCATTGAGAGGTTAGAGTTTATACCAGCCAGGTGTTTTGAGTATATATTGTGTTTTTAATGTATTTTTTTAAGAATATCAATAATGAATCCCTCCTAAAACTATGAGGGGTGGGAGGGAAGCAACTCCTCTCGAAGTTGAGAAAGATATTTAGACACTGAAGTGTTAAGTGCCTCTGACAGACGAACACAATCTCTATTTCTGCCAAGCAGAGAATACTTTCTACTGTCTCTCCAAGCAGTACAAGCCCTAGAAGAGGGGTATCAGCAGGGCAGGAAAGCAGTGACTTATTCCTGCTTCCTCTGGGCAGCACTGCCACCCTGACAGCAGCTCTAAGGCACAAGAGATGAAGAACAGTCAGACAGCAGGTTGAGGAGGGCATTCCTAGCTCACCATGGAGGCAACAGCTGCAGCAGCCAGCGCAGTCGCAGCAGCTGCAAACCAGTGTCGGGTGGACTCACCACACGGTCATGGGCGGCTCCTTAGGGCTCTCATTATGGCTTCAGACTGCAGTAAAGCTGGCTCAATAGTCTTCCCTTACCCACTTGTATGAACATAAAGTCCAATACTACAAAAGAGAGTTTTCTTGTAATTCATGGTAGTGGTCATTTTCAGTGGCAGTAGAATAGGGGATGAAAGGTGGATGAAATATGTCAGTGTATGGTACAGACTGAAGCCTCTTTAGCAGATCATGACCATACCACTTAAGCACTGCTGGGCTTTCAGCCTAGCAGGAGGCTGTAAATAGTTTTTTTCAAAAACTAAGGACCTGATAAGGCTTTGTAGTTGAGGTGTGGATTGTAGGTCTACACAGTTTTGGTGCATGTGGTTTTCCAAATACCTGATAGGTGCTCTTAGGTCTTTGAATCCCTTTCCTCACCTCCTGAGTCATGTTGTGACTGGCTCCTAGCCCTTTATCTCCTGATATTATTCTAGCTCTACTTGTTTCTTGTTCCAAGCTCCTACTGCAAACCGTGTCTTTATCCTGGCTGCCAGTGATGCCCTTTACTGGTGTATGTCTTGACTTCTTTCTGAAATGGGGGAATTCTGATTGACCCAATTCTTGGACTCTCTTGATTCCAGCATGACCCCATCTAACAAATATGACAGCTGATGTCAAAATCTCCTTACACACAAATTCCCTTCTATATCCATAGGCCATCCATGGCAATGTAGGCACAAAGAAATGCAGAACACAACCTGTCCAAATGTGTTTCTCACACCACAGTGTCTAACAACACAAAATTAGAACAGACCAGCAATGATGGAGTGATGTTGGTTCTGTGCAGTTCAGTCACCCCGTGGCTCTAGGGTATCTATCAATATCACATATGGCACAGTTAGGATGTGCTGCCCTTTGCAGGGCTACAGAAACTGTGCAAATAAGCCAGTGTGTGGAAATGCTTCAGTGACAACCAATTCCTATTTTCCCATACCTGCTATAAATACAAGGGAACAAAAAAACCACTCTTGGGGATTGTGATCTTGCCAGAGACAATACTCTGCACTTTTTAGAGTGCAATGCATTTCTTTCAGGTCAGCCTTGAATTTTTAATTTTTTTTTTTTTTTTAAAGCAAATCTGAAGAGTTGAGTGTGAATGAGGTGACTCTTGGTGAACCTGAAACTCAAGCTAGCATTTTTCAGCAACATACTTGAAAAGGAAAATTATTACAGGAGAATGATAGGAAAACACTGTAGGAAATTTTTCATATAATCTCCAGTTTTGTTTTTATCCCAGCCACCTTTTCAGTCCCTTCTTTCTTTTCAAAAATAAATCAACACAGCTATTACCTGGGCTACTATAAAAGTAATTTCAGTGCTAATGTAGAGACAGATGTAATTTGCACAGTACATGGATTCCTTTCCTTCTGAATGCTCCTGACCCCTACATTCCATGTTCTTACAAAACTCCTGTTAACCTTCCTGGAAATTTTGAGTACTGGAGGTATGTAAGATTAAATCCAATGTGCTTATCTAGTGACAAATCAGGATGGGAGTGCTTTTTTTTTAATCTTTCTGGTTTTATCTTACAGATTTTTTAGGGGGAGGGGGAATTGCAAGAGCTGCATGATATTTTGAAGTTACTATAAAGATGTAAGTGTAATCCTGGTCTTTCACAAAATCCACAGGAATGCAAGCTCTGAGTAGCAGGAAATGGAAAAGATAAAAGGCACTGTAAAAGTAAGGAAACCTATTGAACCTAAAGGCAAAACAAAATTAGCTAGACATGGTAGATATCCCCCATTTTGATCTTCTGAAAAGTTTTTTAAGGTTTCTGTTAAACACAGAAGATTATGTAATGAGTGGTATCAGGAGAACTCACACGAGGTGGCTTTTGAAGAGAAAGGAAAGAAAGGGAAGTCAACTCATTTATTATGATGAATTGAAATTCCCTTCTTCATTTACCTTCTAAATTTCCCCCCCACATCCATGTTAAGCATCTGGTAGACGAATAAAGCAGCATAATTAGATGCTTAACACATTCAGAGCCACTGAGTAGCCAAGTTATCTTGGCTAGAGTACAGACAACCCAAGTTTTATCTGTCAGAGATAAGTATTACTTCAAACCATCTGCTGGACAAATTTCCACACAAAGATTTGCCTGTTTTGCCAGAGCCACAGACTGACAAGTCAATTCAGAAACTCTTATTCTTCCACTTATTTCCCCATGTCTTTTTCGCATATAATCTCTCTGAATCACATGTATGCTCAAATCTTAAAAATAAAAATACATTTTTTCTCAAATTGACAAAAAAAAAAAACCAACAAACCACTATAAAAATTAGCTCTTAAAAATTGCCACTTCAGAAATCTCAAGAGAAATTCTGTCATTTCAGCCACAGCAAAACAAAGCGCATGGATTGCATTCCCATGTTTAGACTACCATCTTAAGAGCAAGACTGGAAGTGCAACCTACAACCAGACCAGTCTTTCAACACTTCCCCTGTACATTTCTGGTTGTACTGCACTTCTTTGTTTGAAATCTCAACGTCTAATAAAAGATCTAAAGATGTGATTTGTGAGAGAAAAGAATGAGAGCAGCAGAAGTACAGGAAAAAGCAATGACAAATAAGAGTTTCTAAGTACCAAGAGAACACAGAACAGAAAGTCAGGAATTCACCAAGTCAGCGGTAAACAGTGATGTAGTTTCTCCATGTCTATAATGGATAATCTTCCATCTGAGAAGATTGTAATAATAACTAGGCAGCAACTTCTTGATGTATTACAGATATGTTAGGGAATCCTGTTGGACTGTGATATTTCCAGTTGTTCAAGTTATATATCTTACTTGGGTAGCATAGGAAAACAAAGCTGTGGATGACTGTATGGAAATGCACACTGTTCTGTACAGTTTGATATCACACAGCTGAGTGGTGACACCTATCAAAAACCAAAACAAAGTAACAGAGGAAAATAACTAGATATTCCAGAGGCAGAATACTAGTGGTGTTATCTCCACCAGTCTTGAGAAACTCTTATCTTCACAAGATCTCATCTGCTGTGTAAATATGAATTACTTCACCACCAGTAAATCACAGGTAACCCAGCAACAGACGTAACTTAACAATGCATTATAAACTCTATCATGGCATAAGTGTCCTTGAAGAATCTACTCTATATGATGCAACTAGTCCTGATGTGTAATTCCATGAATCCATCTCCTGGCCTGGAGGAGTGCAAAAGGCTAGAGGGCAGCTGGCTGTAAATAAAGTATTACACTGAATTCCCTTAATTAATAGCATGGGCTTGTTGTATGTGAACGTGTGTGTAGTAAGCCTGGTTCAGAGAATTAAAGTGAAGTGGTCTCTACTTCTTGACTCAAATTAGCAGAAGCAAGGACAACTACTTGTGGTGAGAAATGGCAGCAGAGGCACAGACTCCTTTGAAAGATGCATTCCCAAGGACCTCATCAGTTGGATGAGGGATCAGTGATAGCTCCATTGTCTGTTACAGAACAGCAGCACAAAGATCACTAGATTTTGTCAAACCTACCCTGCCAACATTTGCAGCAGACTTCGTAGCATTTCCAGGAAAAGCCAAAAGAGATTTGAAGACCTCTGAGGACTGCAGTCATATCGGCGATGTGAAGGAGATCTCTTAGTGAAATAGGATCACCAAGAGTATTAATGATTCATAAAAAAGCTTGAATGAGGGAGTCCATGGGATTTTACCTCACTGGGGAAGCCCAGGCAAGGATCCTTGATGGTTTTCTACTGTTACAATTTAAAGTACTAGCTACAGTGAGAAAGCTTTCTGTTAGTGAATTGGGAAGCTTATTTACTGGTGGTTTACATAGAGACCAATCCCCCAGCCTCCTGTCAAGGAAGGATGTCCCAGGGACTCATGTACTCAAGAGAAGCAGAAGCATATTCCTTTATAAAAGGAGGATTGAGTAAATGTGAAACCAATAATCTACTCCTGCAGATAGGAAACTGGTAGTGGGTCCTAACACAAAAATACAGAAAAAGAAAAAAAATGGGCTTGGAACCTCATCTGGACTGTAAACTAACATAAAAATTGTGGCAGTAGGGTTATAAGATACTGAAATCAAGTCATGAGAGCCTTCTCATTCAGATTTCCTCAAAGGAGGTCTAGGATTTTAAGGTATCCCAAGGGTGTTACCAGGAATCTCTAAACCAGCTTCCAGCAGAGTGGGAAAAACCATTAGCAAAAAAGACCACCTCACTAATTAGTTTTATTTTGTGGCCAGGAGTGCCACAAGAATTGCTACGTCTTTCATTCAGTAACGGTAAAGCTCTGTGTAAGAGTGGGTAGGCCCTGCTTTTCAGTAGAAGTTGTCCTTGCTCCTAAAAGTACATAAAAACATGAAGGAATAGTTCTGGGACCCATCCATGGCAAGGCTAACCCCCAAATCTGTGGCCAGCAACATTTCTGCAGTTTGAAGAAAGAAAGAAGTTGGTGCAACAGCTGCTTGGTTTTCATGCCTTATAGCATTGATTTGAGACTGGATGTGAGTTCACTGACTCCCAATTTCATAGCTGGCATCAGGCTTAAAAGATCCTCTGAAACCTCTGAAGTATGAATACATCCTGATTTGACTCTGAGTTTTTTGAGTCTTAGCCAATAGTGACTGTATTAATAAGCCAGGATAGCAGACAGGAAATAAAACTTGGACTGTGACTGAGGTTTTTTTTGTGACAACAGGTGACACCACTCAGTACTTGGAACACACAGCTCTGAGATATGCTGTTGTCCAAAGCAGCATTAGGGGAATTCCTGAATATATGCTTTGGTGGAAGAGGAAGAATTTTGAAGGTAACTGCTGATGACAAAGCTTAAACTTTAGTCCTGACAAACAGAGGAAATCTGGGCCCTTTTAAACACTTGTCTTTAAGAATATTGCATCCTGAGAGCAATTCCTGGTAGAGTCATTCAACTGTACATCTCAGATTACAGGGCTTGCTACAAATAGCTGCAACCTGTGAAATCCCAGAGCAGAGTAAAAATCCATCTTTTTATTCCTCTGCCCCACCTTGGTCAGGTCCCTGAGTGTACTAAAAGCCTCATCTGCTACCTCCACCCTCATACTCATCACCTCAAAGTCTGTACAGTCTCCCATGTTTCCTAGGTTTCCAAGTTTCCTCCCAGCTTTCCTCGGGT
This sequence comes from Corvus brachyrhynchos, assembly GCF_000691975.1. Taxonomy (NCBI): domain Eukaryota; kingdom Metazoa; phylum Chordata; class Aves; order Passeriformes; family Corvidae; genus Corvus; species Corvus brachyrhynchos. Next base: position 182,359 of record NW_008238435.1, read on the forward strand.
TTCCTTCTCCCTGTCTCCTCTGCCCGATCCCCAAATCTTGTCAAGGGTGGAGTGAATTTCTGCCCGACTCATCCCCTATCGTCTCTGAAGCCCACCCAGCCTTTAGGGACCTCAGAGGCAGCTTGAACTCTGCTACCCAGACCAAATTTTCCCATGCTTTTTCTCTCAATAGTCTTTCCTTGGCTTTGTGTCCCCGGAAATCATCCTATGGAAACCCACAACAACTGATCCACTCTACTTACAGCCCTTTCTGACCACAGAACCCTGGAAGATGTGAGGACTCTCTTGATGGGACGGGACACTTACTGTCAGGTTCCTGAATGTACTAATGGGCTTTCATGGCCCTGAACAGTCTAACCCAGGGCTTTCAAAAAAGCTACACGCACGCACACACACACACACACACACTCAGGTGATTGCCCAGAAGCATAGAAGCCCTGTTTAAGGTCTGTCTTGTGTCTTCAGCTCCTGCCTGCAGCTGTACTTGTGTTTGGCCATGGGCTCCAGTGATCTGGCCCCTGACCTGCTCACTGACTTCTAGCTTGGCTTCATGCTTGCCTTGTCAACATGGATATATACCTTGTGATAAGCAGACCTTGTCACCATCACTGGATATCACTCTGATCAATGGATTAATCTCCTAGCTTGATCCTAGACCTGCTTCACCACCACGAAATTGCCTCACAATTTAGGGTCTTGCTTGAGCAGCCATCTCCAGGTCTGCCTACCCACCTTGCTCAAATAGTATGGGACTACACCCCAGCTGTGAGGCCCCTGTCCTGTCCAGTGTGAAGTCAGGCTCTGTTTCCCATCTGTTAGGGTGCAGCCAGCCCTTGCTGCTTCCTAACACTTCCCTCACAATTTAAGACGTCCTATAAAAACCTCTGCAGTTATTACTCTTTTAATTGCAGTCTTGAAGATTGTCCCAGTGAAGTCTTGACTGGTTCTGGAAGTTTTGGCAGTAGCAGGAGATCATGGGCAGATTTCAGATCTGACTGGTTGATTGCAAAATTAACTTAGAGAATCCATTGGTCCTAAAGTAGAAACAAATATTTCTGCTTATATGAACTTGTTGTTTTCAACACCAGAAAAGGAATAATCACTGAAAACGGTAGATTCCACTTGTGCTATCTGAAGACCTGCTTACAGAATTTTTCTGATAGACAAGTGACAAAGAAGACAGTGGTTTCTTGCATTAACTATTGGAAAACATTTGATTACGTGAGTTTATCAGTTAGATCCCAAGTCAACAGAGTTTAAAATGGTCTCCTCTGAGGTGAAGCAGGAGAAGCTAGATGTGTTCCTCTCAAAGGGGTTATCCTGAAGGATATTCTTCAAGGTACTTGTTGCTGGGAAAGAACAATTACTGTTAGGTAATGGCCCATTCAGAAGTATTTGTCTATTAATCAGCTTTGGTTAGCTAAGCCAGGGAAGGCTCAAGTTACTGTGTTACTGTGTGAGTAATCCTGCTCTTTGTGCACAGATATGGTATTGCAATAGTTAAGAAAAGATACTCAAGGGCTGCAGAACTCATTGCCCTGAGCTTCTGGGAAAAGGACTGTTATACACCTCATGGAAAATTTTATGGCAGAAACTGACGAGTGTTGTACGCAAAGGGAAACTGATCCAGGGAGATGGCAGTGAACTAAACTTAAAATAAAATTTTATAAGCACTGAGAAAGGAAATAACCAATCTCCTGTAAGATGGAATTGGTTGGATTTCATTTAACTACTAGAACGTAAATAATTTGTTTATTTGGTTACTTATTAGTAATTTATTATGTTTTCCTTTACTTCTGCTGGAAAACTTGGCGATTGAGATATTTTTGTTTGAATTCTTGTTTTTCCTCAGATTCTATTGTGTTCACCCTATTTAATAATGGAGGATTCTTCTTCAGATTCGTGTTACTTGATTAGACTTTATCAGCTAATGAATTTTGAACCCGATGCACCACAACAACCAAAGAGCTACAAGAGCTGTATTTGCATTAGTGAATTTTTTACCCTCATCCCCTCCAAGAAGTTGAGAGAAATTTTACTCCACCACAGAAAGAGGTATGTTCTAACCACATAATTAAAGACAGATGAATGATCAAAATTAATCATCACACTCTTCCCCCTGAGAATGTTGAATATACCAGAAAGCTGTCCCCTGAAACAGATGTGCACTGATTAAAAACCGAGTACAGAACAAAATTATCCTGAGAAGTCAGGTCTTTGGCCACTTGTACATACTCCACACGCAGCTGAATTTTTCTGTTATGAAGAGTGTCCTGAAGCTTTTGAAGTGCATGCTTGCAATGACAACCAACTACGTTCTTAAGTAGAAAGAAGTTCCATTGACTTACACAGCCCTGAATAGGACTGACATTTAGAAAACAAACTATTAGAGCAAGTGTTCTATCTTCATAAGAGATTCTAAGAATAGAATTTGAAATAAAAAGTTACCATTCCCTTTGCAAGTATGACTTCTGAGTTTTCCCAGGCAGAGGCTCATTTATATCCTCCCTGAAGTCTCTTACTATCATTGGCCATGGACCAAAAATTAAATATGTTTAAATATTCCTTAAACTACATCTCTACCAAGGATTTATTTTTTTTATTGTTTAGATGATCCAAAATGACACCTTTCCCTTGAACTACCAACAAAAATATCACTCATGCTGTTGAAGGGAGTATAGGTGATGTGACACAAAGACCAGAACAAGGCACCACAAATTTGGTATAATGAAACAGCATCAGGAGGTGACTCAGTAATAACACCATTTTTTCTTGATTCAGCCCTTATGTCCCAGTGTGGAAGTGTGGTCAGTGTACATCCACTGTCACTAAACACAAGCTCCATGTAACACCCAACAACTGAATAGCAAATATAAATGCATATTTTATCTTACTTATTCCAAACAGTTTCCATAGTGAGTGTCCTAGGTTTTAACCTATATATCTATGAAACACAACAAGAGCCTAGTGGTGTGGAAGCTTTGACGTGTCTCTGAGCCCTGTGTGTTAATTAGGAGAGACTGACTGACCTCTACTGGATTGATCAGAGTTCGTTCACATTGTTGATGGTATCACAAATACAATCCAAATACAGAGGGCACCTTCAGTAAATTGATGACCCCAAACTGTGGGGAATGCTCACTATACTGGAAGGCAGGGCTGCCATTCAGAGATAAATAAAACTACTTGATAAAATGAAGTAAGAGGCCAAGAGGGATCTCATGGGGCTCAACAAAAACAAATACTCAGTCCTGGATCTAGGGTAGGAAAACTACAGGCTAGGGGAAGATTGGCTGGGGACCATCTCTGCAGAAAAGAGTCTGCAAGTTGAACATAAGCCAGCAGGGTGTCCTTGCAGCAATGAAGGTCAACCACATGCTAGACTGCATTAGCAATACTGTAGGCAGTATGTCAAGAGAAATTATTGTTCCCTTCCATTTCAGAGGGGTTACGCTGCATTTAATAAGAGGCTGAATCCAGGGCTGGGCTCCCCACACTGGCAAACAGGAGCACATCAAACAGAGGGTTGCAAAGATGGACAACACTGAGAGAGCTGCTTTTGTTTGTCATGGAGATAGCTTAAAGGGAGGGGAGGGGAAGAGAAGGGAAGGGAAGGTACAGGACTGATTGCTGTGTTCAACTACCTTTAGTAGGGTCACTGAGGGGATAGAACCAAACTCTTCTCAGAGGTACCAAGGAAAAAAGCAACAACTTTCAAACACTGCAGTGAGGGTGATTCAGCAATACAATAGGTTGTCAAGGGAGGCTGTGACATCTCTGTTCTTTGAGCTTTTCAAAACTCAGTTGAACAGGACTCTGAGAAAACTGATCCAGTTTTGATGTCAGCATTGCTTTGAGCAAGGGGAGACTACAGCCTTTTTAAAGGCTATAAACCTATAGAAGTGCTTCTAAGAACTTAAAATTTGGCAATTCTTTAAAAAGTATTTTATTAAGATATGAATGTTCTTTATCTAATCATTACTTATTTACTTGATGCTAGTGCATGCTAGGGCTGTACAGCCATCAAAATTACGAGATTGTCACCTCCTACAAACATTTGCCAAAGCGGTTATTGGAGGTGACCAACTGTCCAAAAAATGTGACTCTGTTGTCCTGCAGGGTTTTCTGTGTGAACCAGTTCTGCACACCAGAGTCGTCTCTGAACCAGCTTGCTTCTTAACCTGCCATCTCTTGAAACTTCTACAATATTTGTGTTTATAGTTTGGAAGAATCTATGTCTCATCTGCTCCTCCTGATTTCAGAGTCAAGTTGCTGGATGTTCAAGGCCATCATTCTCCCAATAAATGAAATCACTTGGAGTAGAACCTTCACAAATACTAAATCAGATCAGCTGAAGCCCTTAAGAGGGCCATTTCCCATTCATACAGCAGAATAACAAGGATTAGTGTTCAAGTCCTTGCCCATCTTCTGATCTGAAGCCTGCAAGATCAGAGGTCATGTCTTTAGAACTGCTGTAAGAACATTGTATCCAGGTGACCTTCATCCAAACCCTGGGGAAAAGACCACAAAGTATTTTTCCGCCTGAACATCTCCTGTGCACCCACGGCATTTTTCCATAATTTGCCCTTTGGAGTCACCAAGTTTATTGAAAAAGAAAAGGTAACTGAATACACTTACTCAGTTTGGCTTCTCCTGTTTTGAATTACCAAGGAAAAGAGTAATGCCTTAAAGCTTTCACTGCATCTTAATTTTTTTCTGACGTCAGCTGTAAATGTTGGCTCCCAATCTACTTCTCGTGTGATGCCACATACAAACTTCATCCAAACACTGATTATCTCTATTACAGACCAGACCGTAAGTTTAGTGTTTTGGTTCCAGTTTTCAAGAAGTGGCATGTCGCCTCTTGTTTTTTCCTTATTTAGGCTATGTAGTGTTTTAAATCATTCCTCGTTTGGAAATTTCCTTTTTCTGATTTTTTTGACACATCTTCATCCAATAACAAAACTCTGATATCTGTTTCTTTTTCAGGAATAATGTGATCAGAACGTGGAGTGTGGGAAGCACGTACATCGATACCCTAATGCTTATAAAACCTGTAGGACTTACTTTGCCAACTCATATCCACAGTTCACAAACCTCTGCCAGCTTGCAGACCCATGAGTGCTCTGCAGCTCTGCAACAGTTTCACAGATACTTTTAGTTCCAAAACATTTCTGGTTAAGAGTACCTTTGAAAAGGTTACATTTTTGTCAAGGAGAATTTAGAAACAATAAATTGGAAGAAACAAAAGTACTGACAATATGAATTTAAACTGTATTACTAAATTTCTTCTCTGAACTAGTAATTCCTCCAGGTATGGCAGCTATGTCTGAAACTACCTATCCTGATTCCTTTGCCATGGTATGATGAACACAAGCTCTTGGCTGCATATTTAATTTGCATGGTGCCATACAATGAGTGTTAAAAGTATCTTGGTGATGACTATAAACTGGGGCAATCATTCTTACTTTGTTGCATTACCTGTGGGAGATAAACTTTGTAATAATAAACAGAGCAATTATAACCTGATAATATATCATAAGGTAATTTAACACCGAATAATTTAAATGGTCAGTTTTTCCACAGCTATCTACCCTATGTGAGTGGTATACATTGAAACTGTACTCAAGTGAACAGATTACTTTAGAAAACAGAGGAACTTATCACAGGGCTAATAAAAGATCATTTTGCAATTTTAATAATAATTCTCACTACTAGAAAGCAAATACAATCTTTAGCATTTTATCTTTTGTGTCAGTTCTCTAATACTGCCTATGTATGCAATATTATGTACTATATGCACAGTATACTATTATCCTTTCCTATATAAAGTACTTTTTATATTAATAGCATATTGTTTATGTCATGTAGAAACAGCAAACCTTCCAAGCCATGACTAGGAAGTCATAGGAAGAAAACCCTAAGAGTATACCTTCCAACTATGTAATTTCACAAGAATCTCAAAGGCAGTCACATAAGTTACTACATATAGGGCATTTGAACTTCCCCACCTTCGGGGTTCTTCTTCACATAAACCCCTGTGAATCTGCTATATTTGGAATGAAGGAGGAACACCAACACAAAAATCTTCAAAACAACTCCTGCTATTTGTTTCCTAGGGCTGGATTGCAAGACATGCATAAAGAAACCCAGGAATAACCTGAGCTCAGGTGCTGCAGCAGTGGGCACGGCTCACATTCCAAAAATTACAGATCAGATGGCAGATTGGGCATCACATAATCAAGAGTGTGATGGGAAGAATGCACGTTCTGGCAGCTTCTGCCCTCTGCTGCAATTTTGAGAAATCATTATATTATTATCATACTAGGGAATAGTTCTGTCACAGCTACACTTTTAGAACAGGTTCACCTGCATTAGAAACAGGAAAAGTCATTTGTTGGCAGTATTATTGTATTCCTATTTTGGAAGAAATATCTTAAAAGGGAGACTCACATATATCCAATAGATAAAGAGAAGATCAAACACATTACAGAAGATGTAGATAACACAATTCATCTAAGATATCTTTGCAGCTGCAGCTGTTACCTGTCCAGTCCATCCTGTGACACAGTTCTCTCAGTCCAAATGCTTCATAACAGGACACAAACACTTCTCTCTCTCTCTCCAGACAACTCTGTTTACACAAGTCAAATAATTTACCAGGAAATAACATTGAAACATTCAATTTTGGACTGACTGGTTTTGTTTCAGCAAACTGAAAGCAAAAAATCCCCGACACTCTAAAATTTTAGGGTGTTTATTGTGTAACTGCCTATGTCAGACACCTTGAAGACTATTTGTAATACTCCCACTTAGCTAGCAAACATGCAGGTACTACTTCAGTGAAATCTTGGCTCTGATGAAGACATTGCAGTTTTGCAACCAACTTCTTTCCAAATCTGAGTGTAGTTACATTTAAAGGGACAATCCAGTCTCTTACATAGTCCTATTCCATTACAGCAAGTCAATATTGCAGAGCCAGGCTTATAGATACCAAAGGAAAGAAACAGTGAGACTGGAACAGTAAAACTGCTGAGCTGGAGAAAGAGAGAAACTGGAATGATATCTATCCCATGGGAAATTCAGAAGAGAAAGTCACCAGGTTAACAAGCAGTGTTCTGTGGCTATTTAGAAAACACGATTAGAATAATAAGAATGAAAGGAGACTAATTTTCTTCATAATCATATTTAATTGTTTAAACACAGAATTATTTGCTTAGTTCTTTGAATACTATATATTCTTCCTTGCTAGTAAGAGTGACTGGGATATACTGCATGACACAGATTGTGCAGCTTCAGGGGCAGTTCAGAGCAACACCTCTGACAGCAGTGAACTGTCACAGACTTTCTTACCAACTACCCAATTATCTTGGATCTCCATCTTATCATTGTACTGCCCTCATTTACCCCAAACCAAATTACAGCCTGGAAGGAGACTGCAGCAGTGATTTGTGTAACTTATCTGATGAAGAGTTACATCATGTGGTCAACTCTGGAAAGGGTTCAAGAGAAATTAAGACAGAACCTTGTATAATTGCCCATTCATAAAGAAAGCATGTCAGAACAATGTCACTGATGTTTTGCCTGGGGAGAAAGGGATCCAAGGCCCTGACAATGCACCTAATGACTTTTGCATTCCCACGGCTGTTATACTATTCCTCTTCTCTGTATTTTCAATAAGCAAATGGAGGGTTGCCTCACATTGTCATTTGCAAGAACCCTGGGTATATGTAGACTTCACCCACTTGGAGGCCCCATTCTATTGCCATACTTAGATATACATTAATTCATTAAATAATGACTACTAATTATAGTTATTAAGTTAATTAAATAGTCATTCAATTGTATCTTTTTCTGGATAGGCCTTGGATCATTTCACAAACAAAAAAAAATTAGCATCTACATAATAAAAGCTGAATAAAAAAGAGAGGTAGGGATATATGCAGATTCCATGGGAAATGAATACAACTTGCATTGTACAAACACTGCAATGCCTTCTACCAAAAGCCTACCGTGCATGTTGGACTGAGTCCCTGGATTTTTTGAGCTTTTTAAAAATTAGTTCCTAGATTTCGGTGCTAAAGAGAAACCTGAAAATATTAAGCACATCTATTCAGAACAAAAGGCAAAAAATATTGCCATGTTGTGTTTCTTTAGATCTTAGATAGTTTATTAATTTTCTTAAGAACTTGCTTTTATGACTTTCACTTTCTGAAATAATAAGAAGCTGAAATTCTTTTCAAGTAATTTATGTCTTATATTGTGTCTAAATTTGGTCAGGGTAGCCAGAAGTAAATTAGAAAAAACCCCATAGAACTGCTTTAAAACCAGCATAGTAAGGCTGTTGTAAAGGAGATTTCAATATTTATTGAATGTACATTGAGATGGCTGATGACAGACATAAAGATATTTGGATAAATGGTGTGAGGCTTAACAGGCCACACAGACCAGTGCCTCAACAATTAAAGCTTCTTCTGACTCCTGTGTTGATGGTGAAGGAATTGGGTGCTTTATGTATTTGAAAGAAGTGGCCCAGCAATCAGTGGAGTTGTTCTGATTTAGAAGCTTCCAAATGTGAACTTCCTCTTTTATCTAAATTCACTTTTATCAAAATTACAGGCAGGGTTGTTTTTTCCACTTAAATCTAGATGTTTTAAGAAATTAGTTAAGTCTCTGAGTAAGTGTAAAAAGTAACAGCTGTTTGAGCTGGTTGGAAAGGAGTGCCTTGTGGAGGTGACTATTTCTCTTGCTCTTAATACTAGATTTAATACAGGTTTAATTCATACTATGTATCTTGCATATGACTCTACTGTTACTATTTTAGATAATTAATAGCAGTCCAAATGAGAGCAAACGAAAACAGGAATGGCACAAGAAGAGAATGAGAAGAGAAAGTGCTAGTACAACCCATGCCTCAGTGGAAATCCAATTTGCACTATTTTTTAAAATAATCATCCATCACTCCCAACTCAGGAATTTTTATTTGTTGTTACTGTGTCGTGGTGAGATAGACAAAACATTTGGGGTATCATCTCTTGCATGGGATGATACAACCTGGCTGCTGCAATCTGCTCTTAGAAGAAGCAAGATATTTCCATTTTCAGAATCCAGTATTAGTGGTGAAAAATGGCCACACTTCAAAACCCTTCTTCTCTTTTTGACCCCTCCTTCTAAATTTTCTTTTCACTGATGACCTCAGAAGCTGTGAATTCTGCATTAGAAAGCAGAGAGTGAGAGTACCTGCTTTGGGATATTCATGAGAAACAGACACCCACGGATTAGTCAGCATTCTGATGATAATGTGTGACAGGTAAAAGAAAAGCCTGGTTTGCTAGAGGGGAACTAGTTTCTGGGAGTTTGAGGTGCACTTTATGATTCGCTGCATCACCAGAGCAGTAGCCATAACACAGAAGTGCCTGCAGTCCCTTCACCCCAGCCCTCTACTCACAACTGTCTGTGGCCCGAGCTGCAGCCATTGATTGATCTCAAATCTAACATCCATCATTCCTGTCTTGCAGCTGCCAAGTCATTCCCACCCTATAGTCATAAAACCCTCTGCCAGTTCCCTCTGTCCTGTCCTGTGTGTCTCCACTTATTTCTGTTCTAGAATCTTCACGAAGTTCTGCTTTTGCCGTTCCCCACTACACTATTGCCTGGCTTTTGTAGTTCTGGGCACTCCCAAGGGAATTTGCTTTCAGTCATGTTCTGGAGTTCCCCGTTACAGACTGCAGTATATCCAAATTCTCCATCTCTATCAGTTTCTGATCCCGACATCAAAATCAGCCAGTAGGTGTGCCTTTAATTTCCTGGCACTATCCTGTTCTCTGAGGAATACAGCCTTGGGGTAGGATGCAGAAATTCACTGATTGTGATCTTTCGGTCCATTTCCTTTCTTCCCTTCATTGGCTCTTTCTTGCCTCAAGGCCCTCACTGCTCCATCTTGGGAATGACTTTACAGCCTCATCCACCTCCTCATTACAAATCCAATGGGGTTTTGACCTCACATAGGAGAGTCATCTGATGCAGACAGTGATAACCTTCCTGGTGCTGCCAATTGTCCTGTGCTTCACTGGACCGGAGAGCTGCTTTTACTGGATTTCATGCACCAGCTCTTTCAACCTGATGAGGGAGAAAGCATACATTAACTAGTCTGCTTTATCCCCCTCCCCCAGCCCAACCTGAGAGCAGTGGCCCATGTGCTGTTCTGACTTGGGTATTTTCATCGTCTTTGCACCACACACTGAGTCATGTTGCAGAATTTGCGAAGGAAGGAAAACGTGAAATACTGAGTCACAATCCCTAGAGAGAGAAATTATTGCTCTAACTGGTTTATCCAATTGTTTCAGTGTAGTCATCTCCCTCAGAGGCTGCTCATTCCCCACCTTTGTACGGACAGAGGAATCCATATCCACTGTTGTTCTCTACCTTGGAGCCTCAGCTTCAAAGGACTCCAAGGGCAGTCCTTTGGACTACTCTAAGAATCCACTCCACTGGCTACAGAAATGAACCTCTATCTCTTGGTCTGGCTAGAAAAGCACAGCCTTAGGCAGGAATCTGTTTTCCAGATCAGTCAGTGTGACAATAAACAGAAAGGACCATGAAGGATTCCAGAAAAGGACCAGGCCGTGTGAAGTGAGATTTTTGAAGGGGGCTCAGTCCTCTTCAGAAGCAAGAAGGGAGCTTATCCTACTCATGTGCAGACCAGGAGAGCCAAAGCAAAAAAAGGTGTTTAAAATATGTCCAATAGGCCCAATATCTAAAAACTTTTAAAACAGAACAGTTTATTGAGGATAGATTTTAAGAACATAGTACAGTCAATGGGGTGGCAGTGCTGGCAAAGGGTGATTTCAGTCTGGGAATAGAGATAAAGTGGGGAAAAAGGTAATTATTAATTTAATTCTTTCAACCTTTTTTTCTCTATTGTGCTGGATGCATACAAATTGAAATTTTCACACATACTTGCATTTACACATGCAAAACACTGTAACAGAGAACAGCCGAAGAAATATATATACAAGGTCTGAGATGGCCAGATAAATATTCTATTACTGTCAGCCACACTGAGGAAAAAAACATTTGTCAGACAGTCTGATTCTCCATATTTATTTTTCTTTTAAAGGAGTTTTGATTTCAAGAACTCTTCAGAGATGGAGCTGTGTTTGGAGAGCAAATCTTTCTCATTTCGCATTTCATCTTAGCACATCCTTTTCCTATTTTCATTATGCATCCTTTTCCAGTGAATACATATAACCACAAACAAAGGAAAACAGGAGTCAGAACTCTCTGTACTCGAGGAAGAATTGCGTAGTCACTGTTTCTTTTTAAGGCCACGGCCTCTATTGAATTTGTAGTGTCTGTCACTCAGTAAAGGGCAGTCCAGCCTTCCTCTGTCCCGCCCCAATCATTTGTTTCTGCTGGCTCGCTGCAGAGCAGCCTTTGTGTGACTGCACAGTTAACTGCATCCAAAACACACCCAATAGAAAAATGACCTAATAAAACCTATGTTTAAAATGGTTTTGTCACCTACTACACCGCCTTAACTGAGCCACACCAACACTAGTGTCAGCAAAGGAAAAATGTAGGAGCGAACATCCAGTGGCAGGAACCCTTGCTGAGGCAGGAGCATGGGCTTATGCCAGAATGAATATGCCATCATGACCTCAGCCATAGTAAGAGTTTTCACATCTAGCATCTGTTTACTTACCTACTTCGGTGAAATAAAGAATTTCAGAGGTGCGGGTGAGGACTTGAAAGTATTCCACACTCCCTGTGAGGAATGCAGAGCACTTTTGAAACACAATCATATGCTGATTTGGGTACAGATTCCTTTACATGCAGACATCTCTGCAGGGAGCATGCCCCTTGAAGTTGCTTTACTAATTGCTCTGCAGGACTGAAAATTCCACGTTCCAGTCCCACTCCCTCTTATCCTTTCTGATGCAGATCTGTTGAAGCTTCTGTCCTACTCCTGTGTTAGAGCATATACCTACTGGTACCCAGTGTATTGAACTTGTTATTACAACATTCAGTAGGAGACAGTAGATAAGAAATTTATTTTAGAGCCAAATGCCTTATTTGTTTGTTGAATGTAGCATTCAACAATTCCACTCAATGAGTATTTGTGAAAAACTGATCTTCTAACCTCCTGAAGTATATTTCTAATGAGCACTTTCTGGGCTGAGTGTAAAATCTTTTCAAGGCTAGCAGGGAAAAAGATCATTGAATGTCTTGGACAGCAAGCTGAAACTGACCTAAGACCACCACCTGGTGCAGAAATCTCAATGCCTACAAATCAGAGTGTATATATCCTTGCATATGCTTAAAACGGACTGTAGTAAATGTCATAGGCCTGGGATAATGATTTTCTTCATTTGACGAGCTCATTTCCTTACCTGCCTAAATTCCAGACAGGTTTGTGGGAATTTAGGAAAAATATGTGAAGATCTTGAATGAAGGGACATTGCTAATAGTAGAAAAGAAAAAAACAGCACAAACAAAAAATGACAACCACCCCCTGACACCACCAAAAAACCCCTCTAACAAAATCAACACAGGCCAAAACCAAAAACAAACAAACAAAATGAAAGTAAAATCCGAGGGACCTTAACAGAAATCTGTGTGTAAATTTCAGGAGTGTGAAAGAAATTTGGCACAGCAAATAATAGTTGGGTTTAAATGTGAGTTTGAAATAACCAGAAAATTGTCTTCCAGGCTACATGGTGAAAAGCCATCATCAGAGTTCTAAAATGCAATCTGGACAGAGATTTAATTAGAGTGGGCAATTTGGTCTGGCAAAGTCAGTGGCAAGGGTTAATGAGACACAAGATGCGCTTTTTCTCTGTAGAATAGGTGCTTTGCAAGATGAGCTGTTTCTGCATTGATGTTGTTAGATCACCATCTAGAGGTCATTTAAAACACATGCTTGTCATTAGACTGAATTTTTAAAAAAAAAATGTATTTCTATTCACTGAGGCTGTTTGAGCCAAACAACACAAATTACTGATAATTGTTTAAGCACTGAAGTGGGAAATTCATTACATTTTCCACTCCACTTGTACCAGTCTTATAAAACACTTCTTGTTCACTTTCAGTCAGTTGTCAGCTACAGAAATATTCAGGATTAAGTGTGATTTTTTTCACATTAGGTAGCATCCTATTTTTGTGATCCTATCCCCTTCATTCTCTTTTTTACCTTTCAGCAGAGACATACTTTTAAAAAAAAAAATGATTCCCAAAAACTTTCACACACTTTTCTTGCTTTGCGATCTTCTTAGCTACATAGGGTGAAAGTCCACAGTGTTTCTGTCGAACAACATGCGACACCTTTGTATGTCAGGCGCTGTCATGATGTCACAATGCGCCCCAAACCAAGCTGTGCTGGTACTTATCTCCAGACTCCATTACCTGAAAAGCAGCAAGGAGCAAAAGTATCTTGTGCTGGACAGGAAAATAGGATGGGCAGTAATGCAACCCTGATAATTTTCCTGGGATTTGCCGTCTATCTGACGAGTTTGTTCCCAGTCACTTACTGCTCAGTACCGGTGAAAATCCAGAGCACGATTCACACTGCCAAGAATGAACCACAAGAAGAAAGCAGTCCAACAGCAGGTGAGAGGATTGAAGTGTGATGATGACAAATAAGGGGCTTGGAGAGCAGCTAAGGGCAGGATATGAGACTAGGTGGGGACAGAGAAGCTTGGTTTTGCAAAGAGAAAATCAGAGGAGGAATGGGAAGATATATGCCAGAGGGAAGTGGAGACCAGATGATCCCTAAGGAATATGGAGCCTGCAATGGAGTGGGATAGCAAGGCCATCCCACAGGCCCAAGCAGGACAGGCCTGGAGATGGCAGTCAGGGTGAGACAAGAGGTCACCAGGGAGGTCCACGATGTTGAGACAAGTCCAAGTTCAAGAAGGAATACCAGTCAGTGTCAAGACCAACCCTAGTGACGGTGACCAGGGTCAGACACCGTCCAGTGACTGCCCAACCCTACACTTACACGGGGCAGAGGACGTGGGCAAGGCACAAATTTAGGCTGGTCATAGATGTCAAGGCCTCTTAGATGGCCTGCAGTCCTGACTGCAGACTCCTGTCTCAGCTGTCCCCTGACACCCTACAGAGATCTGAAAGGAAAGGTCCAGGACACCCCTGGGGAGCAGGGTGAAATAATGAAAGAAAGTAGAGTAAAACACAGTCCCATGACTGCCAGACAAGTCCATAGTGATAAGGCATGTTCAAGGTCAAACCAGGAGGTCAGTTTGTAGGTCAGGATCTAGCACAGAAGGGTCCAGGCACAGCTGTGATGGAGATGGAGCTGGAGATAAGTATACTTGCAGCAGACCACAAACAGAGATCTGAGACCCAGACCCAAGCTTAAATGCATCTCCTGGATGCATGGGATACAGGTAGAGGCTCCAGCTGAGGCTTTTAAGGCTGTTACAGTGTACTGCTATAGTCAAGGCCCTGAAAAGATAAAATGAAAACCTGGAGAAGGCTCCAGCTGAGGCTTTTAAGGGCTGTTACAGTGTACTGTAACAAGGCCCTGAAAAGATAAAATGAAAACCTGGAGTGACTTTTGTAATGGAAAAGTACAGGAAAGGAGAAAAACATGAAGATGCAAGAGAGAATGAGGAAAAAGTGATTTCTAAAAGGGAAGATTTCAAAATCAGAATCATAGAAACAAGAAAAGGACAAGGGAAGCAGACAGTGGAAAGAGGTATGAATGAAAAGCTGCTTTTGAAGGAGGAAATGCACATACAGTGAAGATGAAATGGGTTTGAAAGTTTAGAAAGCAGGGAGTAAAAAGCAGGAGGGAAACAGAGGTAAAAAGGATTCAAGTATGAAAGAAGTGAACAAGAAGAAAGGTTATGTTTTTCCCTTTTTACCTCATTTACAGGTTGGGAGGAAATGGAGGAGGCATTTGTGGCCTCCTCAACTGGGGAAGGAATGGAGGTGATCGATATGGTGCAGCCTGAGGACTCAGAGACATGGAGCAATTCAGCAGTGAAGGTTTTACTCTTGAATCTCGCTCTTCTCCTGGAGATTGTCCTTTTTTTATGCATGACATAGAGCATGAAATAATTTCTGTGATCGTGGATGATAACAATTTGAACATCTACCTATGTTTCATGATCACCTACTGGACAATACAGCTTATCTTCACCAACCACATCCCAGGGAATTGAACTAGAACACTGAAGATAAGGGCAAGGACCCTGTGCACATACTGAAAGTGTTTTCCTTTCTTCTTGAGAGACACAATAAATTCTCAGTACTTTTTTCTAAGCCAGACTTCCCTGCTTGCACTTCTCATATTTTCTTTGTGTAAAAATGTCATAGTTAATAAAAAGAACTGATTCAACTCACCAATTTCAGGGGTGAACCTGTCTTTTAAATGGAATATTATTAAATTCAACATATATTGGAAGAACAAGAAAAAAATAAAGCATATTCCAGGGAACTGTGCCTCCACATACACTTAACAAGATAGACCCCTCAAAATGCATATTGTCAGTAGCTTTTGCTTTTTCTAAACACTATAAACACAGAAGCCAAGTAGTCTCAGAACACTGAAACAATGTCTACATTACACACAAAGTGTTATGCAACATTATTTGCTATTAGCATCTAAAAGAAAAACTGTCTGGACATGCTGCTAGGAGAAAATCAATTGAAGGAGTGAAGGGAAGGAAGAGCATACTCTGTTTAAATGGTAACAATAAGCACAAGCCCAAATTTGTTATTTATAATGATGGTAAATAAGTCAAACTATTTTGAGGTATTCTTATTTATTACTTGTGAAGTTCAGCTAACAGTGCCGGTCATGTTGTGAACAGTACAAATACAGAAAAAAGAAACAGGCCTGATGATAGAGAGTTTGCAATCAAAGTAATTTTTTTTTTCTCAGAAGCAACCAGTTTATTAGTATTTTTGTTAATTAATGAAAACAAAATCTCTGAACAGTCCATTCTTGGAAAACATTTTGCTCTGTTTGTCAGTACTTGAAAAGGATTAACACAGTTATTTTTACAATGCTTACACTGATAAGGGATGTTTCCACTTGCCATCACCCATTCCACAAACAATCCCCAGGCAGTCAATATAATAAGTAAAATAAAAATGTTCCCATAAACAAAAACAGTTTGAAGAGTATGCAAAAGGTGTCTTTTTTATAATTACTAACGTCGGTAAATTCTAGAACATTGGTATAAATTTTCTATTTATGAGAATGTGAAATAGATGTAATTATTACACTGCCCTTAAGAATGTACTTTAGGCACTTCTGCTCCAAACCATGTTGCTTCTTACTCTGCTTTTGCTCTAAAGCAAATTAATACCTAAAATTCAATTTCAAGTAGAAAGTAAAATCCTGTAACAGCTCTACTCCTCTGCTTGGATGGTAAATGTTTACAAATGTAAGGAGAGAACCAGCTTCAGGATCCAGAGAAGCTCTTGGAATTCTAGTTGTTCAACCTTCAGAAACTTCTAGAAACCCCTGTGACTGTCCCATACTGCAACCTCTACCATATCCTCAACCCTAGACACTAAAAAAAAAGAGTCTTGTTGGAAAGAGAATCTGTTCTCAGCTCCCCAATCCCCCTACCATTAATGGGGATGCTTTCCTCTTTCCTCTTATGTCTGAGTTTTGCTGATGAAACAAAAACAGAGCAGAGAAGGCCTTCAGTAAACTTCATTATTAAGTGACTTACCTTTCAGCCTACAAATTGTAGCCACTGAGCCTTTCCTAGCACCTGTCTCCATTTATTAGCAAAAGAACAGAAGAGAATTCTTCCCTCTCTTGTAAGTTCTGTGTGGTTTGCCCGGTAACCCACAGGATTTTCCCAAGAGCTACTGTAAGATACAAACAAGTCTTACAGCTCCAGGTTGTTGACTTGCCCTTTCAACATGACAGTGAGGCTGCTGGAGCAGACAGGTAAATGCACTGAACAGAGGGACTAACAATGTAACAGTATTTCTGTACACAACTCCTCACAAGCTGTTGCCTACTAGAAACTGACCAGTCACCTTGCTGCCCTGAGAATTGTCACACATCTGGGACAGAGAGCTGAGAGCCTTGGAGCAGACCCCCTCCTTATGAGATCAGTTTAAGAATTTCCCTACCACCAAGTGCTGAGGAAAGGATAACAAGAAAACGAAGGCAAAGGAGTGAATAAGAGCACCATGTCACCCTAGAGGCCCTGAGAAGACGGTCATACTTTAATGTGCCAGGCCTTCCTCTCCCTGGGATCACATCTCTCTTCCTCCTTTTCCATGTGCATTACCAGATGCGACATTTGTTTTCTGGGTTCATTGGGGATCCACTGGGACATTGGAAGCTCTTGGAAAAGTCCTGGCTATTGCTGACAGGCCCAGACACACGAAGTGGCAAGGGACTATGTGGATCTGTGTTCAGGGAAGACTGGAGTTTCTCTGGATCCTGATGTCCACACATTGCCTGAAGGGAAGCAAAATAGAAAAGTCAGTTTGGCCGAAAGTCCTCGTGTGAACAAGACTTACGGCTTCTCACGCCTCTCACATCAGAGGGTGCTGGAGTAAACAAGGAAACATGCTTACGTGGCTGCCAACAATGTTCAGATCTTTCTTCTGATTGTTTTCCCTTTCCTTAAACTTCTCTGTTCCCATTTCACTCTCTGACAAGCCATCTGCACTTTTTCTATACTTCATAGTCCAGAACACAGAGAGTTTAGGCCACCCTGGCTAGGCTCATGCAACCTCGGACTCCATCTAAAATAGCGGTGAAGATGTCTCAGTGCCTAGATTCAGCTTCTTAAGTGAAATCAATGAGTGCTCATCAACAAAGGGGAGCACTTGCACAAAATCCCATTACTACTCAAGAGACTTGGGGGAGGATTATATGACTTTTCTGGTGTTAAGCTGGCAATCCAAGTCTTCATTCTCATTATTTCAGTCTTTATTTACCAACAAACGATGCAGTAGCTGCCAGACAGCCTCTGAAATGCAAATCTTGCCACCAAGACCCAGTAAGCTGTTTATTTACACACTGCTCTGACTTAATGAACACACAAAACTTTTCCCTTTGCAGTTATGCTGACTTACAAGGACGTGATTTTTTGAGCACAGAAATCCAACCATCTCTCATGAGGAACTTGACAGCACAGCTACGCATAGCTCCACAGTTTGCAGAAATCCTTACTGCAGATTCCCACAAAAACCACAAACTCTGTGTGCGTGTACTTCTAGTTCTCCAGCTCTAAATAACATTTGAACTCTTTTTTTCACTATCAGTCACTCAGAGTGACGTGACATGACATCCAGCCGTTCACCATGACAGAGAAGTGAATGAAGGAAAGGATGGACAGATACATTACTTTTGCAGTTAGGTTTCTCTTTCCATGTGTAAGATTACTCACAACAGAAAGGAAAGTAGTCAGAAGCTGGCTATGAAGCCTGCTTTCCCTGACACAGTTGGTCTGCTATGACTTAATTGTGGTGGATTTCAGTGCTTTGTAAAATATATATTTGCAGACAGGTCTTTTGTTAGCTTTGAGATCCATAACAGGTTAGGAGCTGTAAATATGAATTTTAGCTTCTAAATAAGATTCTGGATCTCGCAGAATCATTGGTCATTCCCAGTTCTGTGAAGAAGGAGAAAAGTGATTGAATATTGAGAAAGA
>NW_008238435.1:201053-217233 GCF_000691975.1 Corvus brachyrhynchos
AAGAGTGTGGGAGAAATGGAGAGTGAGAAAGACACACGATTAGCATTCATTACATGAGCAAAACTGAGGTAGAAAAGTTGATCATGTGAAAGTCCAATTTTAGGTAAATCCTTCTCTTCTTTGTGCTTTTTCATCCAATTCTTATAGGCCTGTGGAGAGATAAAAGGGATAATAATAAAGCTTCCTTTAGACAGTATTGCAAGCTCATGTCTTCTGTCAGTGAAATCTATTAATTTGATAAATATTTAATAAATTAGCAACTTTTTATCTCACTCTGAGGCTTTCTGCTGCTGGCCATGCCCTTAAAAAATCTAAAGTGGGAGAGTAACAATATAATTACTTTCTTTACCATTTCAGATGCTACTACACCGATACTACCACACACATTGTCATAAGATGTTGTAATTGTACTATAAAAGAATGAAAATTAGTTTCAAAACAAATCACAAATATTTGACTATAGATTAAAGAATTTCTACCTCCCAATGTCCTTCATGAAAAATGTAACAAGTACCGTCTTAGACCTAGGGGTCTCACACTACCCTCAGCAGTTAAACTGCTAAAGTACTGTATGAGGAAACAAAAAATTCTCTCTAAAGTACTGCTGAAAACATTGTTATAGTCATTTCACCACCACACAAAATTCTGTTTCATGTCTCAGCTTACTTCCTCAAGTATAACATAAGCGTATATACAATAGCATGCCTTTGTATGCATGACATAAACAGGGAGGTAAAGGTGGTGAAGGAGAGAAGCTGTCTTACATGGACATATAGAGACTATGAGCAAAGCTTTGTGAGGAACCTCTCTCTGGACTAAGAGAGGACATGCTGGGCTCATGCTTCACTGGCACAGGTGGTGTAAGAAACCTGGAACTGGAGAAGGATGTGGGAGAGGGAAGCAGCAGGGCAATCTTGTGTGTTATGTAGTGAGACTATGAGATTCCAGAAGTAAGAAAACCACAATACCTGGTAAGCGACAGCGAGCCCTCCAGTGTCAGCTGTATTCTCCAATAGTGTGAAGGTGCCATTGACATTAAAGCTGTAGCTTTCATAGTGTTCAACCAAGCAGTCTGTAGATCTTTGTAGTGCACTCCTGTTGCATGCAGGACAGTCCACAGGCAACACTGTGGGGGAAAAGTCCTAGAAGTAAAACTATTTATGGCATTCACCTGTGTTCCTCACATTAATCACTGATTCTTCCTAGTAACCAGCATGGACTGGAATGTGTTTTCCTTAAGTTCATCTAGCTCAATAATATATGTACACACTGATATAAGGACCGGGATTTCAGATCCTCTAAGGGAAAGTACCAGTGGGACCTAGAGGAGTAAATAAAGACACCACAGCCAGTACCCACCATAACCATAGAATGAGTGAAGAATTTCATGCGCCATGAAGACCCCGATGGCTCCAAAATTCACAGCGCTGAAAAATAAAGATGAAAAGAGGGCTTTTGGAAAGAAAAAGAGGGCAGAGGAGCATTCTTTATAGCCACTGAGCACGACTGTGTGCTCCACAGGAGCATTCTGCTCTGGGACCCCACAGAAACACTTTGTATGTGTTGTCACTCAGATGTGTAAAAGTGCAAATACAAGTGTAAATTATCCTACCAATGCTTAAAATTGTATTATGGGCTTATTTTAAAGTATTTGTAGCTAATAAGCCATCATAACAATGAAGAGTCTATGAATGAGATTCTGCCTTCATTAGCTGTAATGACAGGTATTGTTGTTGAAGTATGTCCTTATTGACCCTCTACTGTCTGAAATGCTGCACAAACAGCAGCTACAATGGTAACCATACAAAAGCAGGATGTTTGGAGAAGCAATCTTGCAACTTTTGTCTAGTGAGAAAGAATACATAAAACTGGCAAGGCAAATTAAAATCATGATGATTTGACTGCAATTACTCTGGTCTAGCATTGGCAATCTTGCCACAAGCATGAGGTTGTCCTAGAGACCTCCAGTAGTTATTTCCAAATGGAATTTCTATGGTTCTATGCAATGAATTTACAGATACTCTCAAAAGGAAGAGAACACTCAAAGTGCATTTCCATTATATGAAATTATGGACTCATTCTGTCTTCCCGTGCACTGATTAACACAGCTGAAGCATGAAATTATCGTACTGGATCATTACTTCATCACTGGGAACTCAGTAAGAGTTCTA
This sequence comes from Corvus brachyrhynchos, assembly GCF_000691975.1. Classification (NCBI taxonomy): domain Eukaryota; kingdom Metazoa; phylum Chordata; class Aves; order Passeriformes; family Corvidae; genus Corvus; species Corvus brachyrhynchos. The sequence continues at coordinate 203,225 of NW_008238435.1, forward strand.
TAGCTGATAATTTATAAATGTTACTCAGAGAAGTTGTGGATGCCCCATCCCTGGAAGTGTTCAGGGCCAGGTTTGATGCGGCTCTGAGCAACCTGGTCTAGTGGAAGGTGTCCCTGTGCATGGCAGGGGGGTGGAACTAGATGATGTTTAAAGAAAGGTTCCTTCCAACCCAATTATTTCTATGATTCTATGATACTGTAACAATTGTACTGCTTTGCTGAGTTCTTGTTTTAAAAATTATCTTCATAGTCACCTGAATTAGCTTTTGCCAGTAAAGTTTAAACTCCAGAGCATCATCTGAGAAAATGCCATTGTACCAACTCACCAAAAGCTGATTAAGTTTTACTTATCAGTCTATTCAACTGAGGTGACAGTGAAAAGAATGTACTTTACTAACACTGAATACAAAAGGAATAAGAAGGCATAGACATTTTTCACAGAGGAAAAATACAGTGACAGCCCATACCACTGGAAAAAAAAATTATTTTCTACTATTCTTTTGAGATGTCCTTTTCTTCATACTATAATAAATTAATTAAATACTGCAAGGACTGGTGACTTCTAGATCACTACTGAGAAAATAATTACTTTTAAGCAATCTTAAGACATGTTTCTTTCAAACTTCAGCCTCTTGCCACAACGTGAGCTTATCTTTCAGTACAATGGTATTAGGACAAGTATCTATCCACTATCAGGCAAAAAGGACATTGAATGATATGTTTACAATCAACTGCTTGAAGTGCTTTTATTATCAGAAAAAATATTGCTTAAGAGATCTGTTCCATGTGATGAAAGAACACAACCAGAGGAGTATGATCTAGAGAAGTGTCATTATTGCAGGGGAAGACTCAGAATGAAACATCTATTTGCTTGGCAGAAAAGGTTTCTTAAAAAAAAATGAGAGAAGAACTGTGATACATTTGAAAAAGACTTCTGACAAGAAGTTGCTCTGTGAGGCTCCTGTTTTCTCTGGGTTAGATTTCAGGAATCCTTGGAATCTAGAAAATGAGGGGCAAAGGTGAAATGTCTTCTTTGCAGTTAACCTACACATGACTTCTGCCTCTTTGCTCTGGAATAGTATCTTTGTCTTAGTTTAGTTTCACCTAGATTCTGATTTTGCTTCAGCAGAGTCAACGATCACTCACTCCAAGAATTCATCAAGCTTTAGAAAAAGCTGGGTTTCCCCCCGGGATGCAGTAAGAAAAACAGATTAAAGACAGACCACCCACTAAGATTCCTCCTGGAAGCATGGTGCAGCCCAGGGACTACATTCAGCTTGAACCTCTTAAGCCCCTCCATACCTGGGAAACTCCATGTGGAAAAACGGACTGCGGAACATTCCAGCTGGAAAGACCACCATGTGGTGCCTTACTGAATAGTATGAATGCACACTCCAGGGGTGCACACGCCAGCTAGAAGCAAAATAAAAAGAGAAATTAGAGAATGTATTAACTCCTTATCTCAAACTTTGATCCTTTCTTGCACCGGCTTGCAAAAATAGTTCAACTGTTCACACAGCACCAGCAAATTATGAAATTCACATTATCTAGAGTTACAGGTGTTTGAAATAAATCTTCAGTTGTTTACAGATGGCCAGAACTAATAGCTCAGTTTTCATAGACATAAAGAGATTCTCCCTCACAATTTTCCTGACAAGTAAATTAGGATTAGTAACCTCCTGTGAAGTCCTGCACAGAACACTCTTCAGGAGGACTTAGGTCCAAAGCACGTCTGTCAATGCTGCCTTCCTTCTGAAGCATCCTATGTCCTGCCTTTGAGGTGACTCCACCAGCATTCATGTCATCACAGTGCTTTGCTGTTTGCTTTGTTGTGAAGCCCAGGAGAACCAGCTATCCCTCTTAATCAGGGGTGTATGGTCAAAAAAAGTGGGTTTTTTTCAGGGGTCTGGTGGTCTCTTCACAATGATGGGGTGTTTTGGTCGCATTGCTCAGGCTGAATGTAGGACAGGCTGCCAAATGCAAGGGTTTTTTTAAAGCAGGATGCAGCAATGCAGAGTTGCAGCAACATTCAGAACTGGTGAAACCACATTCAGAAGTACTGAGTCCAGTTCTGCCCACTGGCCCCCGCCTGCCCTTCCTCCTCTTCCACAGTAAAAGAGAGCTATAGACATACAGTTATCACAGTTCTGAGTGACCTGAGCTAGTTGATCCTGCCTTGAGAAGGGGGATTGGACTAGGTGATCCCAACAGGTTGATCTCCAACCTCAGTTGGTTCATAAGTATGTGATTCTGTTATATTTTTCAGATCACTATCTTACTTACTTATCCTGCGGGTGATGCTGAAGGAGCTTCAGGTAGGAATTTTCCCTCAATATTTTCAAGCAAGCCACCACATTGAGGAAAAAAGTGTCTTCATTTATCTCCAACTGAGGGAAAAGACAGGGAATGTGACTGTCACAGGGCATAAGCAAGGAATGAATTGAACAATTGAGAAAAAGAAAAAATTAGAAAAAAAAAGTCCCATGGATCAAAAAAGGGTTTATCAAAAGAGAAACCAATGGGATACTTGTAGGTTTTTTCTCTCCAAGTTCTAAAGACCTTCAATTTAAGATATGACAGGAATGTTATCTGAAGGCCAAACAGATCATACAAACAGGTAAAAAATTACTTCGATCAGGCCAGCCACTCTAAATAGGAGACAGTATAGGCAACAGCATAGAAGCAACAGATTAAGGTTCTCTGGCCCCATATGTTCCCAAAAAATGATAAGTAGGAAATGCGCTCCAGAGGTCATAGCCTCTTTTGTAAGCAGACAAGATAGCAGCTGATACAGGTAAACTGCCAGTAATGAGGCAGGCATGTTTACATTATATGCCTCACATTCTGGTATTCCAGGTTCACTTTGTCAGTCTGGAGTATGTGAGCTGGATAACCAATCTCCACTTGTAGTTTGGAAACCTAAAATAATAATAAACAAACAAACAAACAAACAAACAAAAAGAAACTTGATCAATAGGAGGCTTTACATTCTGCAAGTCCTTTTAAAGGCTATTTCCAACCAATGTAAGCAAGATCTGTGAGTCAGCTCTTTAAAAGGACAGCTACTCTGTTTCAAGAAGATATCTTGTCCTGCTGCTCTGCTTTCTCAATTCTACGACCTGAGGCCTAATGTTGTTCTATTCTTTTTCTTTGTATTGTCTTCTGCCATTCAGCTTTTTAGCTTTTAACCTTACTAGATGTATAAAATTGAATTGTATCTCAATAAAATTAATTCAGAGTATCTGTGGACAAACAAAAACGGAGCCTCTCTATGCCTACACATCAGTGTATGTGTACCTATGGCACTTACAAAACCACCTTCAATATTTAGTATGAATAAGACATCTATTTAAGATTGTGTGCCTGTAGAAGCAGGTAGGAATATATAAAGGTGCAGGTCTCTTCTCTTCCTTTTCCAAAGGCTTCAGGGAAAGGAAGGCCTCAGTACTTCCTGCCTTGTGCACGCACCAAGGCTTTAGCGTTTCGGCGAGTCTGTTCATCCATCCACTCCACCTGATCCAGGCGGTCGTAGAGGGCATCTTGGATGGCAGAGAACATCTGCTCAGCCTGCCGTGGATAAAAAAAAGAAGGCATGGTCACAACTGCACAAAAACATTGCTCACTCTTAGCTACCATCTTCACATGTTCCAGCAATTCAACCACAGAATAACTGAGGGAAAATTCCTTTCTTTTTGTGATGAAAGAAAATATTTCAGTTTCTACAGTGATTTAGGCTTAAGTTATTTGGCATCCAGTTTTTCCTCACAGGGCTCACTGTTCTCTCCCACACACCTTTTCATCTGGCCTCTCACAGTAACTTAGAGGGAGACAATTCCTTCTCATTCAATAATGAATAATTGTACCCCTTCATGAGCAAAATGAAAATTCAGTATCCACAAGTATTTCTTGCTGGTGTCTCCCTTTTGAAAATTATGGCAATCTGAGTTAATCCTTCTCAAAATTATGCTTTATTAATCAAAATTTATGCTTCACTACATGTAGTCTTGGTTTTCCCATTAGCTTTTCTTGATGTTATTTACTCTTGCCACCTTATAGACTTCAAACTGTTTGCAAAACCTGATGCTACACTAACTTTCCTCAAAAGAGAAAGGAACTCTGACCATCACAGGATGAAAAAAAAGAAATCTTTTCCACACTGCAGGCAGGTGTTCTTTTTTACTGTAGATCCATTCAGAATGTTTTCATTTGAATGCTTAGTGTTCTTGTTGAGATATATCACGTTGGTGATGAATAGTGTTAACTAACTGTTAACTAACTCTTATTCCAGGGAGCACACAGAGATTGCATGCATTTGTACCGCTGTCATAGCTATTGGTACTGCACATATGACTTTTCTAACAGTTGGGACAAAGATAATAGCTGGTATTTAGCATTGATCATTCTAGAATGACAGCAATATCTTGTTCTGACATATTCTAAAAAAAGGAGGGAACTTGCGTAAGCAGAGGAATATATAAAGAGGCAGGAAACCTACACATGATTTTGCTGCCTTGATGTGGTCTTAAGGTGGCATGTCAAAAAAAGAAAGAGGTGAATCTGAGCTCTGCTTGGGGGTTAAGGTGATGAATACCTACAAATTTCTTGGTCTGCTCAGGGAAAATTTCTTGCACAATCATCTTCCCTAGAACTGGCTCAAAGAAAGAGCTGGTATCAGTCAAGCACTTCCTCCAGCGCTCAGCTAGCATCTGTAGGAACAAAGTAGAGACACATGAGAGTGAGGGCAAAGAACTAGGAAATCAGTAAAATGATATGGAGATGTGTGGTCGGTAGCATATGCACTGCTGACTAAGAATGACAGCAGTGAATATGTAATGTAGTTCTATTTAAGCTACCTCAGTAAACATTTCTACTAAAACATTTATTTCCTTATGATCTACTCCACTTACCTCAAGATGAAGATTTGTACGTTAGCAGAGAAAAATCCATAGAAGAAAGATGACCATCTATATATTTTTCCTACTCCATGATACAGTACACTCAGCTCTCTAAACTTTTGTGTGTCATGTCTACTTCCACATTTCTTTTGAGAAAAAAGAAGCACTTAATGGTTTGGGGAGAGTAGTTTTTCTCTCCAAATCTAAGAAACTCCATTCATCTAAGGCATCAAGGGAACATTCAGAAGGTATGACCTACAGTGTTCAGCTGTCAGGGAGGCTGAAGAAGCTGATAAAAGGCTGACTCACCATTCTAGATCCCATTTTTCCATAAAGGATCTTATACAGCTCCAGGCGTGCATCTTGGAATCGACTGTCAAGGGCTGGGGAGAGATTCCCAATCAGACAAACAATCATATAAATGTGAGGGACCCTGTAGGCAGAAGATTGAAGGCTGGTCACCATAAACACACAAGTGAGGCAAGCATCAGAGGAGCAACTTGAGGCAGAGAAATCCTAGGAACCTGAACAATGACAACAAAGAACTCTGAATGGAATACACCTGGATGCTATCAAAGGAGGATGATTGACAGGAGTCTACTAAAGAAACTCCCCAAAACACTGTGGATACTTAAAGGGTAACTGCCTGCTGGGGCACAGGATTCTTTATAGGAAGTTGGAGAAGGATAACTTTTAGGACTGGGTGAAACTTAGAGAATATTATGAGAGGTCTGTGGGATTCTGTAAGATTTATGATGGCATGTTTACAGGAAGGACCAAAGGCAGGGAAAGGAAAGGATCATAGTGGATTGGGAGAATATATGTGGGAAAAAGGAGAGGAAAGGTGGTAGAAAGGGATGGTTGAGCATAAACTTGTGCTTGCCAGGGCGTCTGTCTGATTGAGCTCTGCACATGGTCACCAGGATACGTCCTATCTTATTAAATGCTATTGTTAAGTAACATTCTACTCACTGTGTGTGGGGATGGAACTGGATGCTGGAGACAACGAGCCTGAGACTAGTGGAGGGACTTTGGATCCAGCTGGCTTCTGGAGAGAGCAGGAGTCTGAGAGCTGGCTATTGGAAATACTAGTGGTTTGGACCAGCTACTGAAAAGACCTGATAGGAGTGTTTGTAACAGGAAGACACCAGAGTACCAGCAACCAAAGTTGCAAGGGTTGCTTGCAAGTTTCTCATATATTCCATGCAAGACTCATATATTCCATGTGATATATCCAAGTGAACACCAGGAGATCTTGGCCAGCTTCTTGACAGACTGAATACCTAAGACCAGCTATTGGAGTGAGCCGTATCATGTGTGTGCACACATATTTCACTAGTATTGAGCAATCCTGATCAGCTGGAGCTGAGGAATAGGATTAGTCTGGGTTCATGTTTGTATGAGTGCTATGGGTGGATGGGTGCCAGTCAATACACTGTGTTCCCTCTCTGTGTGACACACATAAATATATTATTTTATATGTGTGTTCAGACATGGTACATGCATATGCAAGCCTATTGGGAATATATGCTAAGCCATAGCACTGGCCAAACCTGTGGATATAAAGCCACAGCAGTCTTGCAATTGTTAGACTATTGGATTTAGCAGCCTCTAAGACAGACCTATTAAACCTATAGTATTTGAAGTAAATATTTCTTGGGGCATGAGCAATCATAGCTGTCGACTCCTACCTTCCCTCGTGCCATTTCTTGATGAGCTGTGACATTTCTCTTAAGTAATCCATGTCATGCACTGCAATTGGCTGAGAGAGGTTCATTGGCATAGGATGGAAGACAGCCTGGAGACATGCCAGCCAGTCAATAGCAGGTGCCTTTTCCTGCAAGTGAAACAAAACTTACATGCTGAATTATGAATCTAAACTGGCTCACAAGAAATAACAGGAAAACTAGGATAGTCATCGTAATACTGTTAAGAGATACTTTTGACAAGTTAAATTGTTTTTATAATGTGTATCTTGAAGAGGAGAATTGACTTTTTTGAAAGGGAATTAGCGCCGGGGAGGGGAGAGAGTTGTGGGCCTGAAAAAATTCTGATTGTCAGTTAAAGACCATAAGTTAAAGGGTTATTTAAAGCTCAACAGGCTCCAAGTGTAATTTGCAAGACAATGGCATGTAATAAGAGTGTCTGATATCTCTTTTCATCTGGATCTTCAGAATGAAGACATGAATGTCACGTGTAATTGTGTTGCTCAAATTCTAAGGCACAGATACCTGTAGCTCCCTAATGGTAGTGCGAAAGAACAGCATCCCCCTCTGCTGTCTTTTCTGCAGTGGGGTGACAACTCGCTGGAGGTTAGAGATGAAGGACAAGGTCTTGGAAAAGGAATCAGTAGGATCATCCTCTGTCCCTCCAAGTAGGACCCCCAGTTTCTCCAAATATGAAAGATACACACGGAGAACCTGCAATACAGAATATGTGACCAGTGGAAGATACATGACTGAAAATTAGTCACTCCATCCATCCATCCATCCATCTTGACCGTATAAACTTCAATCTTTGAAAGCTACTGCAGGCCCGCCCCATTCCTAAAACTGTCTTCTTTCTGCAACATCCTTATGTAATTATTCATGTGGAATACACCTTGCCAAGTACAGTTCCTCTCTCAGTGAAGAACACTGAATTCCCAAAAGATTATTTTTTCTCACAATTACTTCACAATTACAGCTCACAATTACTTCAAATACTTGAATAATTTTAGAGATGTAGGCCTGTCATCTCTGGAGTCAAAGGAGAGAAATTCAGTGATATAATGAGCCAGCTTTTCAATGGAGAGAAAATGTCAACTTCTTGTTTCTATCTTCATGAGGTTTCAGAGTAATGTTTATGCTGGCTCAGGGGTTTTATTGAGGACTTTTCTGAAAAGCTCAGAACAAGAAACTGAAATAACTCAGTTTATATGAATTTGGAGAAATGACAGGGTTTATTTTGTTGCAATGTCCCAAGATCAAAGTTGTTTATTGTTCCCTCAACTTATATTCAAACTTTTTAAAATACGCCTTAAAATGCTAGCTATCCCTCCCTACAACACACAAATTTTGTTATAAAGCCTTATTTTGGACAAAAACATCTTTTAAAAAACATTCAGGCAAGGCAAAAGCTAAAATGAAGCCCAGATTCAGATTACTTAGCAAGTAGAAATTAAAATTATAATTATAACATTCTGTTTCTACACTAGAAGTTTTCAACTTGGGATCTAAAATGGGCTACATTTTACAATCTATCCTTTGGAAAAGTAGAGTTTTGTAAAGAATTCCATCTGGATGCATTTTCAGAGGTCACTGACCATAACCCATGGAAATAGACCACTCTGAACCAGGAGGTAATTCAAGGAGATCCCTGCATCAAATAGCTATATCAGAGCTTCAGGCTCTGATATGTTACCTTAAGATAATTTTTCTCTTTGAATTCACTCTCAAGTGGAATCTCAAACTCAGGATGGTCAATCTGCAAAAAGGAGTAAAGGAAAAACTTATTATTATTTTCAGAAAGAATGGAAATGTGAGGATCTTTTGGTAATCAAAAATTATCATGGAATTTGAAATGTTATTAACTTGCTTTTACTTTTGGAAAATGTTTGTAAATTCTTCAGAGAACAAAGGCTTAACTTGAGCAAGCCTTGGTCTGACTCTTTACTCACAGGGCTTCCTTGATAATGCTCTTTCTTTAGCATACTCACCTGAATAATATTGGTCTTGGGGTCAAAAGGACTAGGTCCCACAAGGACTCTAAAAAATGGGAAGGTGCTGTATCTGCCCATGAGAATCTGAAGAGTTTCATTAAAATCTTTTGTTTCCCCCACACCTGTGTTATGCCATCCACCAACCTAGAGAGAGACAAAAATGCTGCAGGTGAGAAAAATGGGTTGGATCTGTATTTAATTTTTTTTCTTTTACACCTATAAGCTTAGCCACTATGATAACTGAGAAGCAACAGAGCAAAAAGCACCAGGGGAAACTCATGAAGTGTTCTACATATGCTGCTGGCTTTAAAATGACCTGACACTTTCCCCTAAGCAAAGCAATGAACTGCAAAATGACACAAGGAAAAGGAATTGTAATTAGCAACAGAGTAAAGTGTGCAGGAAAAAATACTGGGTAAGCAGGAGACAGGAAATAGGTCTCATTTTTCTGAAGCCATTCAGAAGGACAAACAGGGATCAGCGATTAAAGGTCCCACCTCCCTGACAAGCAGATTCATAGGTGGGCCTGTAGTCACTGTTCCTCCTGCTGGAAGGTTCTGCATCCTCTTTTGACACAGGGCCTAAATGCTCTTTGTCGGAAGGAAGAATGTGCAGCTCCCCTTGGCATTGAGAGGAATCTCCCAGAATGGAAAGAGAAGGATTTTCTCCTTTAAACAAGCTCTCTTGGAAGCCTTGACTACTGAATGATCATCTAATTTTAGACACAAAAATTTCATCCATTCCAGGTGTTCCCTGAATATTGAACTGAATTTCTGAGATTAAACATGATCCCTCTTTGCAGTATTGGTTTTTTTGCCATCCTTAAGTAATACATAAGGTCATGAGGAAAGATTCAAGTACCTGATGTCAGAAAATCAGTTCTTGAAACAGCATTTAAAGCTACAGGATTTATCACTTAGAAGTTGTGCTGTGAACCATGACTAGGGTCAGATTCTAGAAAAATTACATCATGTAGGACTGTATGACCCTAACTGCCCGTTTTCCTTCTCCGTGCAGGAATTCTCTTCCTGAGGGAGAGGAAATAGCACAAACATTCACCTGATTTAGGAGGTCCTTCAACGTCTGAGCTCCTTGGGATTCTATTCGTTCAGTATCCATGCAGGAACGATAAAATTTCATTGCTTTCTCCTTGGCTGAGCCTCTTATCCCAAACTGTGGACTTTCTGAAGAAAAAGAGTAGATTTAAAATTTAAAAATAAGTTTAAAAAGAAGTTGGGACAGTATTAGAGCAGAGAACGGTTTTAAGAAAATACTGTACTTTGATCCAGAACATTTTAATAAATACATCCACATTTCCCACAGTGACTCAAAGCAAGGGACTTTCTAGCGCCATGACTCTTCCTGAGACCAAATATGTGAGTTTCTTTGCATGGAAGCAGGAGTACAACAGGAAGATGGTGCATATCTAGGCTTCAGTCCCCCACAGAGACAGGACACATCATCAGAGTGCACTTTCAGACTAGCAGAGCAACAATGGCCTGCTTTGACAAGGCAACAGGAAAATGGTTTGGGTTGCTGTCAGAATTTTAAAGCGTGACTTTCATCTGTTACACTTGGCAAGGGGAATTAAAATGTTTAAAATGCAGCTACTGTAATATGACATGCTCAAAAACAAATCTGTGCCTGTAATGATAGAAGAACGAAGAGAGGGGACTCAGTCCCTGTTAGGAATGATTGTGCTCTCAGTTACTACTATTGTCAGCTCTGACCGAGGCAGATGCCGAAGGTAACACACCAATCATCTGTCCCTACCTAAAAGCCTTTTCAGGATCAACAGGTTTTCTTCCAACAACACATCAAATACATTTAGTGATTCTTCTCTGGTTCTGCTTGACTGTTTGCCTTCCCATCTGCCACAGGCATATTTGTAGAAGTTCTCACAGGGGTTTACAGTGTCATTCCTAGAATTCAGAAGTCTTTCCAATAGACCAAGATCTGACTCAGCAGCACAGGATCCTGAAGAGGAGGTAAATAAGAGAGAACTGAGAAGTGACAGCGGAAAGTGAGAGCAACTCTGAACAAAACACTTTTAGGGGACATTTACCCCAAAAGACTTTTTTTTGGTACAAGCTCCTCTGCATGCAGTGTTGAATTCCTTGTAAGGTATTGCTGAATATGGATGAAGTGTGTTTTCTCTTTCACTTCCCAGGGAGATTGTCCTCTGTTTGTACTATCTAGGCAGCCACAAGTTGGATTATTTTGCATTTTCAGTGTCCTTCCCCTGGATCAGCCGAATTTGGCCACATGATAAACAAGAAACAACTGATGGTGTCAACACGTGATGAAAGGGAAGGACATAGCCCAGTGAAAGTAATGACATAAGATTAAAACAACTTTTTTTCAAGCATGGGAAACATTTCTCAGCAATGACATTTGCCAAAAGAGGACAAGGACTTTCTAGAATATCTTGCTTCGATCTATAACTCTCTTTTTCTTAACTGCTGCAAATCACCAGGTATATGTTCTCATTTTAGTTCAGTATCTTATATCAACATCAGATCAGATCCATTATTTACTGAAATAATCCACTTGTAAATCAAGGTGAGACTTCCCATACAATGGTTTCAAAGTTGACATGGGAGAAGGTAGGCAGAGTAGAAATGGACTAGATCTAAACTAACAGTTTTTCCTTGGTCTCTGAAGTGAACTGTCTCCAACACATAACAAGAGCTAAAGAAAAAAGCTAGGCAAAGAGTCAACAGTGCTTATTTTGGAGCAGGGAATACCTGTATCCACCAATATAAATGCACCTTCAGTATTGAGCTTTCTATATGCACAGACATTGACATGGACCATTCTGCAGATAGTTCTTTAGCAAATTTGGAAGGTAAATTAATGTTTCTGGTCTATACTCACAGCTTCTCCATTAGCAAGAAACTATAACTTCTTTTACTCTATGACTGCACTGATCTGTACTAGAAAACCAGGACTAAACTTAAGTCAGAGATAAAAGTGCAGAGGAGGAGCTCCAAGTGTCAGATTCAGTTCTGTTTCCTGACTATAGACAGAGCAGAACACACTGATGAGGTGCAAGACAATAAAACGCTGCTCTCCCTCTAAACTGGGCTCAGGCATATTAAATGGCAGGCAGAGGAGAACAGATGTGGAGGATCTCTCCCCACTGTGACCCAAGGAAGAGGTAGAAAAATGTACCTTTTTGACAAAAAGTGTTATGATTCCTGGAGATTCTGAAAGTCTGGTTCTTAATACTGATGTTAAGCTTAAAACAGTGGAGGCAGGTAAGAGATAAAGGGGTCTTAAAATGGGGTGGATGAGGAAGAATAGAAAAGGGTATCTCATATTATACCTAGAGCACAAGTCATCACGAGGTAGGTGATAAGCAATGTAAACCCAAGGAGAGTACTGAGAAGAAGTGCACACAGAAGTACGCTTTTCCCCTGAAGGCATCGTTCTTTCTTTGCACCTGTTCTCAGCTCCTGGTCACAGGTCTGAAGAGACAGAAAAAATTAAGAAAGAAAAATTCATATTAAGGTTAGCACTGATAATATACTCCATCTCCCACCTAATCTACTAGAAAATCACTCACAGGACTACTGCCAAAACACAATAGTTATCCAAGTCATCTACATGACTGTATTCCCAGAGGCTTTCTCACTTCCTCATTTCCCTTTCTTTTCAAGCTATAACTGTTGCACAGTGTTATGAATTATGCATTGAAAATCCAGCTTGCTATGAGGAGATTTGTCCCTCCATGGTTCATTCTGTTTTATGGAATCACCTTGCATGTACTTCCTGAATATATCAAAGCCTTTTTGCATCTATAAAACTAGTAACAGGATGGCTAGGACTGGTGGTTCTTTATACTGCTACAGTCTGGCAACCTGAGCACTAATTTCAGATCTCTCCTGAAGAAATAAAATACTGCATCCTAAGCCCTCAAGTCCAGTTCAAGTGAGAGAAAAGATTTGTTCTATTCTACAAACTGGAGTAAGCTGTAAATCACTGAGAAGATCTTATATACAGAGAGGTCTTATCTCACTCTAATTTAGTTTTGTTCATAATCTAGGTGTGTCTTTTTAGTCAGTGGAACAGCCTAGGCACCTAATGAGTACACCTTCTGTTTTAGATATCTGTTTTAGCATGAGCTGAAGCATTCTCCGGAGTTATTTGTCCTTTTCTCTGTTGATTGCAAAGGAAGCTAGATGACTATCATAGGATACACCCCTAGCATCTACCTGGATATAGTTATAGGAGATGACATTTTCTCTGGGTGTTCACTCCTTCTGCATACTTTGACGTACATAAGACTGGAGAACAGCAGTTTACAAAAGAACAGACATGTGAATGCATGCTGGTAATATATAAAGAAAGGGAAAGAACTGAAAAAAATGAAAAGTGGAATGACTAAATAAGAATAAACAGTGAGAAAGGGGAGGCAGAAGGAGGGAAAATACCCCAGAAGATAATGGAAAACCTCAGCTGTAGCAAGGAGAAAATCTCATAGCTGTGAAAGCTGATGGAAGTGCTACTGGGAGAGTCCTACATGTCAGCGTCAGGGCCTGTCCTGTACTGTCCCCACAGGCTCAAGTTTAGCTCCCTGTTCTATCCTGGTCCTCTGATACAAGAAATCTGTTTGAGAAACCTTGTCAGGCCTTGGAACTCTTTGAGGCAAAGCAAGAGGCAGCCTTAATGAACATGCCCCTTCTTCACTTGGCCTTTCTCCTGTGCAGTCTCCATCTGAGCTCTGCTGCAATGGCAGCCATGCCTTCATCTGGACAGGCATGCCACTGATCTGGGTCCTGACCATAACCTACAGACTTGATTCTGCAGGTTTGACCTGGAACCTGTCTCCTCACAAGGGACTTGCCTGGCAATCTACACTCTTGGTTGACCCTGGGCACTGTCACCAGGCCTGCCTTACACCTATACTGGCGTGCACCCCATGCTTTTTGAGGCATTGCTTCTTGCCTGCCTAGTCATGACTCTCAGGTTCCGGACTGTCATCTCTCTTCTCATGCTCCCTTACATGCAGTAGCTAAACCGCATTTGTCACCACACTCAGTATCTATGTTCTTTGCCACAAAACACGGAAACATGGATCTCGACAAAAATCACAAGAAATGGAGCAAAATCTTACAGGAATTAAGTACATCACAATATATACCCTTTCACCTAAGGGAACATTAAGGAAATGAAGGAGTCTGCTGTTAATCATCTGGACTAATATACTACGGTACAACTTCTGCACAAAAACATTAACAGAACAGAAAACAAAAATAAGCAATAGAAAAACAGACCTCATAATTTTATAATCTTTCAAATGTGCATTTTATTCAATCTTGAATAAAAGCCTCTCAAAAGCTTACTCAGCTCCTGGAAATTGCTAACAAGAGTTGAATGCCTAACTGCTTTTCTTGTTTAAAATCCTATTTT
>NW_008238435.1:217287-236057 GCF_000691975.1 Corvus brachyrhynchos
TCCTGACATTAGAAGGTACTAGATACAGAGCATGATCATACTGGCAAGGTACAGTGTACAAACTACAAAGGAAGAAATTCCTTTCATAAGCCCCTGTAGCAAAACACTTGTTTGAGTCCCGGAGTAAGAGAGTAAGTGTCACAACTTAACAGTATGGTAGGGAAGTGAGTGAAAGAAAATTAGCTTAGCTGATAAAGGAAATAGAAAAACTATTCTTTGGCATGCAAGCCTTCATGTCTCACCATTTAGGAAGAGTGAATGATTCATGATTTACATTCACAATTCTCCAGGCTTCTCTGTTACAACAGACCTTGTTTTTCACACTGAAAATCCAGCCTATTCCTACCATGAAATAATAGTAATTTTGCAATTATTTGGTTTCATGTTATCAGAGGACACCTGTTTCTCTCTTTTGAGTAATAAAAGGCATGGCTGTGGAGATGCTAACAAGAAATTGGTATTTCAAGACTGTTGATGCAATTTCTTATGAATTTCTGCTTAACAGTAGTTCTATTTCAGGCCCATACATTATGTTTATTTTGAAATGCAAAATGCATCAAATAACAGATTTTTAAAAATCTCTAAGAGAAACAGCACTGCCCCCCTAAGTCTCCATTGCGAAACAACTAGAGAAGTACCTGGCTGAGAGCAGCATGCCCAAAATAACAACATAGCACAAACGAAATGACAGGGGAGTGGAAATGGGCTGTGGACCTGTACTTAGAAACTGGATTATGGCCGGTGTTATGTGAACCATAAGCATAAAAGGCGTTCTTCAAACACGTCACCTTCCATAATAAATGTCTTTCTAATCTTCCCTCTGTAACTGGGTTTGAGAGAAACAGTGGACCTACATAAACAGAGAAAAAAGAGGAGGGCAGTCATATTTAGTTCTCCTTTATGTCTTTTTCATGACAACAGCTGAAACAAATCTAGACACACAAATACCTGCTCTTTCAATACTCTTATACAGATGGTGACCTGAGCAAAATCCCCATCAGACTCTTTATCCAGAATGAACTTCACTTTTATGCCACACTGGATTAAGTGGTTCATACGCACTGAAATACAGACCCCTTCCTAAGCGAGTGATTCTTGGCCAAGGCAGGAGTGTGGATTGAACTAGATGGAACCAGAGGTGGCATACCAACACTTCCAGGGCACAGGCTGCAGGAACATTACATAGCTTACAGGAAGCAGCAGCACTTTATTGTGGTATGTTTTGAGACCTGGTTGCTTCATCCACCATGCTCCATATAAAGATACAAGTGAATGGGTTGAACAAGACAGTGGAAAAGGATAAAAATACTTCAGTTTCTGACAGGGCTTTTCCTTATAGGCCTCACTTATGGATGAGAAGAATAATCAGTATTTGCATAAAGATACATGCAATTTCCAGTACAGCTTCTGTTCTTTCATGTTTTTAAGCATGTGCAAAAGCTCAAATTTAAATGGCCTCACTGTAGCTAAGTAAAAACAAGTGGCTGTAAAATCGTTAAAAGATTAATTTTAATTTTTGTAAATTATAAACATTAATAATTATAAACATAATTATAATTATAAAATTATAATTTTAAATTAATGTACTCTATGTATTGTCTGATTCATATGTGAGCATGACTTAGGATAGCAGAATCATGACAAGTACTGTTATCACTAAAGTAAGAACTGTTTGATACAACTAAACCAGCCAAAGAATTTGATTTTCCTTCAGCATCTCCTTCTTTCTGTTTGTGAGCCATTCCTGAGTTCTGAAGTGAGATTGAAGTTACTCTGCCTAATTCTTCCTCACCTTGCATTTTCACAATGTTTAGTGCATTACAGAAAAAAAAGCATCTAGCTTTCATGAAAATAAAGTAAATTAAAATAAAGAGATCAAAGGCAGAGAGAATTGGAGTTATTTTTCATAACTATTTACCAGATAATTTAAAGGTATTATTTTTCAGCCAGTAGATTATTAATGAATTACCGACTTTGGCTGTTACCCAAATTGTGTTTATCACACTGCTCACATGGATGACATATTTTCAGACTAATGCCCCAATACCACAAAAACCTTCATTTTCTTAAATTTATCTTTTGTCAGCAAATTATTTAAGCACATAAATTGAGCCCATTAAATGTCATTTGAGAAATATTTTAGCCTATGTTTGAAATAGAGTACCTGCTCACATGAAATATGAGACAGAAAGATTGCTGAATTATATTCTGGAATACTAAAATTGTAGACCAAAACTATGGCCAACGACTAAAATTATGATTGTGGTCTGATCTTCATCACACAGATATTTGGGAATAGATATACAAAACAAACATTTCTTCAAATTCTTCAGCTGTAAAAATGCAGACAAGATAAAGATAAGTGACCGTTTGCATTACAGCAACAGTCACACTGAACAGATCTCAATGTAACAACACATACAAGTTTCTGTGTTTGTATTACTTAGTAACATAGAACACTTATCTCTGTTGCCCTTGAATGTTCTGTACTTTTTAGCAACCTTGAGCTAACAGTTCAGTGCAATTTGTCTGTACATATGCAATTAAGGCTTTGCTAGCTGTTTATATAAGACATCAAAGCAGAAAAAGGATACCATGCTTCATGGGAAGCAATTAGGCTCACCATGTCATTCTCACATTCCAAAAACTATGCCTTGCTTATCCACAGTTATGCACGTTTCTGTGTAAGTACTTTCTTATAATACCTTGCTGAAAAAATGGAGATAGAATAAAAGATGTCATTATTTTTATTGTTGTTGTTTTCATTATTACTACTACTAATACTTTTACTATTATTACTTGTTGTTCGGTGCTTCAAACAGTCCTCAGAACAGCCATTATGGTGACTAACAGGAAGGGCAAGAACCCCTAAATCATGGCACCATATCCCACATCATTAATTCTGAGACCCAGACAAGACCTTTCTGGATACAAACTGAGTCAAAAACTCAACTACCGCGGTCCTCCAAGGCAATAAGCAGTGTAGCTATGAAAGGGGAAGGAAAAGAGAGGTGAGCAATGAAGGTCCCTGAGCAGACTGCAAGACAGACCCATTTCCTTACCTGTGGAAGACTGCTCATCCTTGTCACTGAGCAGGCGTTGCTCCTGCGGCTACCACAGTTGTGAACTCTGTTTACTTGGTTGCTATCAGTCTTCTGGGCCCACACACTTAGCGAAGTTCAGAGACAATCTCTTCTTCCCAGCTTGGCTGTTTGCTGTGGGGAGGAGAAGAGAAAGGAAAAGCTCTGAGAAAAACACCCTTAGAGAAAATGGGAGGGAGGGAAATGGTGTTTCTGCAACTCTCCGCCCACCTTCTTAACACCTCTACTCCTCATAAAAGAATATTTTTCTTCCCCTTCTGTGTCTCTGTGACCCACCTGCCCTTCTGTCTCTTGGAGCTCCACCGAAATCTTTTTGAACAGAAGTATGTGATTCTCTATCTCCCTCTGCCTCTTCTCAGCTATTTGCTGTTTCTCTTCTCTCCAGCAGCCTCACTATCCTGCCCACCCAACAAGCCTGTTTTGGTCTGATATTCTCCCTGCCACTAGCCTGTTTCAACCTGCTGCTGCTCTGGGGCCCGGAGGCTTCTGCCTATTGCTAGATAGTGTGGGGTACAGATCCCAGCGCTCCTCCTCCCACAAGAAAAGCCAGGGTGCTGACTTGCTTCTTGCTCTCTCTCTCTCATCTGCACCCTAGTGTCCATTCGAGGGGTGAACACCACCTGACTCTTTCTCTTTCCCATTAAGAGGCATTAAAAAAAAAATCATTAATTACTTATTCTATTTACAGTTATTCATTGTTTCTCAGGTGATGGCCAGCCTGTGTGTCTTTGCTTATTTAAGGAGGCACAGTGAGAAGATTTGGGAGGGAGGTTTCTCTGCTTTGAGGACTGGGAACCTGGCTCACTTCTCTGGCACATTAAAAACTGAGTAGTGGATGTTGGGATTTGAGACCTTCTCAAGTGGCAGCTGTGAGCTGAGAGAGATGGTGGGGACTAGCTTGGTGTCAGCTTCCAAAGTGCTTGAAACAAGCAGAATACCAGGACGGAACTGTTCACTCCCCATCTTGCTGGTCTCTGAGGGGAGTATGATATCTTGGTTCACTAGTCTGAAGATAATTTGGTATCTGCTCAGTTGTTCAGAGCTCCCATCAACCTGATTTTTTCCCTATTTCTGTAGTGCTTGCATAATTTCTTAACCCTCCACCATCACAACAGATTTCTTATACAGCTGAAACCAGTTACTTACTCCCAGCTGTTTTTAGCATTCGGGTTACTGGTAACTGTGTATTTCTATATTTACCAAACAGCTCTAAATACAGTAAAAAAAGTCCTTGCATACTGACAAAAAGATCCCTACCGACCTTTCCTTCCTTGCAGTGTGTCACTTCCCTTCAGCTTAACATCAGGATCTGTTTTGCAAATACTTCTCACATAAATTGGTTGAGATTTGACTTAATGAAAGTAACAAGACAGTCTTTTGTTAGCCACAAGTAAGATCTTACAGTGAAGATACCTTTGTAAACTGTCTGGAAAAATTTGTTCATCACAATATCCAGTTTATTTATCTGTCTTAACTGTATCTGAACTCTTCTACCTTCATAATTGCAGCATCTAACAGCTCCCAAGCTTTATGTAATGAAGCAAATTTCACTTCTCTTTTCTCTTTGAGCACTATCTAGGTTTTAAAATTTGCTTGGGCAAGGAATTTATTGCCTTTTTTGATTATAAAATGGTTATGATAATTTTGAACATAATGTAATTAAAGCAAGTAATAAAACCTTGGCTGAAGTATTCACTTTTAAAATGACACTTGAGAAGACAAAAAAAGCCTTTTGTCAATATGCTGTGAGCATATGATTGCAGTTAATGTGGTTTCACATACCAGTATCTTTTAAACAGGCACTGTCATCTCCTCTTGATTAAATGAAAGTTTACCACATAATTTGGCAAAAAATTACATTGATATTGCCACAATGCATGAATTATGCCACACATGCTATCTAGAAACACAGAATGTGCATGTATGGATGATTTTTACAAGACCTTGTAAACTAATCAGGACACCTCCTGAAAAGCAGATGGATCACAACTTCATTGCAAGAGTGCATGGAATGTGTCAGGAAAGGAAATGCACTCCTCTCTCAGTGAAGAGCATGGCTCTTTGAATTAGTACATGTTTCAGTGGTGCTGTGATGCTGAGAAAGCTGCCTTGTAAGATCAAGTGTGGAGGTGATACTTCTCCTCCAAAGGCATTACATACCATAGTAACATTATATATTGGATCTAACAGACACTACTGTTGGATTCTGGATACTGTTAGAAAAGTATGCTCCTGAGTAGCATTCTGCTGTGTCAGAAGGAGTAGTGGACATTTGGGTTTGAGTTTGTTAAATAATTCAGTAGGAAAGTTGCGCTGTTATGGGGAGAATTAAGCTGTTAAAACTTCTATTTATTCCGAATTTCCTGTATTTCTTTAGAAAGAATGTGTATTTATTTCACATAGATGCTGCCTCTGTGATTTTAGTCTGAGATATCCAGGTATAAGACATATTTTATCCTAAATGATATGATCCACACTTCAGAAAAATCTGTTTGGCCATGGTTATCAGCCATGGTTGCGAAGTAATTCAGACACTGTAGTTATATATGTTTTCAAGCAGAGTTTCGTGAATCTATCAGGGTAAGGACAGAGCATATTTGCATCTGGTAGCAATAAGGCGGTGAAGCGTAGCTTACATATTCTACATTACCAATTGGATATGGAAATCTCTTTCAGGTTATGTGCTGCAGGACAGTGGCACTTTCTGTCTGAAAATGACAGCCTGTATATATATCTAGGCCTCCAAAAGCTCTGCCTTGGAGGGGATTGCATGCTGGCAGGGTATATCCAGTAAACACTCTGATGTGGTTTTGAACATAAAACCTGCAGAGCTTTGGGGATCTTGAGAGGTGAATGTGTGAAGTATTCACGTATACATGAAAATGGTGCTGTTGTTTTTCCTGCTAGCATGAAGGTTTCTTTGAAGACACTTTTATCACCTACAGAAAGAAAAGACAAAAAGTTTCCCCTAATTTTTCTAATTACAGAAGCAGGAAGAGGGGCTTGGGGGAGGGAGGGCAGGGAGAGAGAAGACGTCACAAGTAATCCTTATCAACTCATTCCCTTCTTATCTTTAAGGCACATATGACAGGTCTGCTCCCTCGAGTCCACGAATTAGTGAGAGAACCTCTGGCTTTTTTCTCTGTGATAGACACTTTCTCTTCTCTATACAGTGCATTAGCTTTTTCCAAATCTAACATCGATCAGCACATTGAAAAGAAAATAATGTTGGACATGCCTTCCAGCTGTTACACATAAAAAAGGTTAACAGCAATTATCTTTTAGATACCTCTTAGTATTAAATAGACATATGATTCAAAGAAAGATGAATGTATTAAGTGCATTGATGTGCATTTAACAGATGTCATTGCAAGTATTTCTCATGGTAATTTTAAATGGTTAGTATTTCAAATGGTTTGGAATCTAAAGCAGATTTCAGCAAATTATTTTCTTAATATCGGTCCTAAAGTGAAATTGAATTGGGACTTCGATCTTCTACATCATGTGAATAGTAAATTCCACTGCAACAGTTCAGTAGAGTGAAATTTTGCTTCATGGATTGATATTCCATCTTCAATGTTCCAAAATATGTATGTATCACACACTGCACAAAGATTGGCAGCTTTATGTAATTAAATTTAAAAAGAGCATTAGAAAAACGTGGTGAGGCAATATTAATGTCACTGGCCATCTGGAAAGCTCATGAAAAGGCTATCTCTTACAAAGAGGCTGCACTTAGGTTTAAAAAAACTTATTTAACTCAAGCTCTTCTACCTCAAATGGTCCCTGGTGGTACTACCACTGAGCAGTGTAACTTGTGGAATAAAACAACATGAAAGGAAATCTCCTTTATATGAAAGACTGTCTGCTAAACATTAGTAATAATTTCAGTAACCATCAAAAGCACAAATTTGGTGTGAGAACATCAGAACACTGTAGCACTGGAAAAGCTTGTTCCTTCACTAAAGAAGTTCAGAAAACTGGAGGCAGAACAGTCTGGAAGCCATAATATTCCATTGTAGACTGGAGGACTGATGACAGGATAAATTCAATTTCAACAGCCCCTAACTGGAGCTGTCAGTCAAGGATCTAGCAGAGTGCTCTAACTGCCCCGTGGGTGACAGAGATCCCTTCCAGGGGAAAAGTGCTCTCAGACACTCTTCAGTCACATATGCAGATGGCAACTTTTCACTGCCCTTTTGTCCACCAATCACTTGCTCTCTCATCTGGCATCAGTCCATCAGTACACAGACTCACAGAAAAGCTTGGTTGGAAGAGACCTTTTAAAAATCATCCAGTTCAACCGCCCCACCATGGCTGCTTAAACTCTGTCCAGGCCTTGAACACTTCTAGTGATGGGGCATCCACCACTTCCCTGGGCAACCTGTCCTTCCAGCTTTCTGGGACATCTTTATTCAGGAAAAAAAGGACAGAAAAGTCATTGATACACTTCTAACCACAGCTACTGGTTAATAGACTTTAGGTTCAGAGGTGGCAGGAGGAAGGGGAAAGACCAAAGTTTGTAACCACAGATTAGCTCAATACGTGGCAGCTCAGTTACCTGGAAGAATTTGTTAAAGACAATGAGGAAAAAATGTGGAATAGCCTGACATTTGTGAGTCCTTCAAACTAAGGATTCATCAGCCCATCCATAAGGAAGACTATACTCAAACCTGTGATCCAAGTGGGAAAATGGATATAAGGTATGTGAATTGGGAGGTAGGCAGGAAGGGTATCCTTGATGACAGAAAAGAAAAGGGATTGGTTTCAGGTACTAGAGAAGGGAAGTCAGAGAATGAAGATAGGAGAGTAGAGAAGATTAGGCAAGAAAGACAGGAGAAGCAGTTTAAATAAGAATGGCAGAAAACACTGATGTTGAAACTAAAAACACCTTATTTTTCCCTGTCCTACATGAATGTACATGAGTTTCCCTGGTCATAACCCTATCCTACATTAATGTCTTGTATTATTTTCTGTATTAATTTAATATCTCATTTGTTGCTTCATTGGGCACAACCTCTAATAATAAATAGCATAATTAGAATTTTACTTCAGGCTACTGTTAAAGATTTTGTAGTTTTTGTAGTTTCTCTTCTAGTGAGAACTTGATTTTTTTTTTTCTCTGCAGCAGGGTAAAGATTGATGTTAAAAAAAGATTTTTGTGGTTGTACATCTTCTTATGGGTTCAGACATTTACTGTGAAACCATTCCAAAACACCCAAGAGGCATAGTTTTCCATTCAGATAAGTAAGTCCTAGCCTCTGAAACTTTTATTTAACATTAAGGAGAGCAAAAAAGAATAAAAGCATAATCACTGAATAAATAGCCACACAATCTTCTATTGAGGAGGCATGCTAAGACAAATGAAATATCTGAGTCCAGCAGACTGCCAGAGGGCTTCTCTTAGAATTGAGTATGTATCAGCTCTGTTCTCACTCCTTCACAGTGCACCACCTTTCAAAATACATCCTAGAAAACCATTTTCCATAGCTCCTTAAAGTGCTTGCTATTGGCTTTGTTTTTTACAATTGCTTGCAGGCTGATTTAAAGGGATATTTCCTGTAAAATTCAGTGCTGATTCTGGAAAATGACTACAACAAAAAATACCCTTTCATATTCAACATAATCAAATGTGGTGAATTTCATAATATAAAAGCTATGTCCTGTGCTTTACTGTATTAGCCTTACAGCTATAATTCAGATGATAGATGACCTTGTGTGAGATGTGGAGTTGTACCTACTTATGGAAAACTCAGGCTAATTACGGTGCTTGGTGACAGCAAAATAGAAAAAATCCTTATAACCTAAATGATGTGTGCTAAAATGTGAGGCAAGAAAAGCCTTGAATTCCAGAGATTATGGGGCTATCAAGCGGAATCAATTATATTTCACATGTAGATAAAGTCTTTCTGGTGCAGAATCACTTGAATCATGACTGTTACAATGCAATAGCCACTAGATCACAACTCAGACTTATGTCTGAGTTGTTCAAAATGTGTATTTTAACTGTAATGCCACAACAAGAAGTTACATGGAAGCATAGCCTTTGCAGCTACATTTGAAACTGTATGAACTTCCTGGCCATTCAAAATACTTTAGAAGGTGTCAGCAAGACATTGTTTTTTCAGGGGTTTTTTTGTTAGAAATACATCCATAATCTCCACCATTAGTTACACCTGTGGACCAGACAGTGAAGTGTCATCACTCATAAAAATTCTCTTCTGTTCAGCCCCCAAATCTGCTGTCCCCATTTGTGGTGTAGATCAAACTGAGATACTAAAGTTCTTAATATATTTTGCAATATCTCAAAGTAATGCTTGTGAAATCAAAGGCTGACATATTAAAAAAAAAAATTACCTCCTCTCTCCTGAGCAGAACCCTTAAGTCCTTTCTTCTGTATTTCCACCAAAGTTTCATTTTATGTCTCCTCTTCTTACCCTTTTCATCCTCCTCAATATCTCCAGTTATTGCTCTGTGTTTCAGAAGTTAAGGCTTAAACTCAGGATTCTGGAGATTTCAGGTTCCACTCCTACCTTTGATTCTGATGCAATATGTGGTTTTGAGTCATCAAGTAACTTGCCAGTGCATCTGTAAAGAGGAGCTGTTTGCATTTGCCCAGCAACGTGGCATATTTTGAATTGAACTGAATAATTTCCTGTGTGACTATGAGGTATTATTAAGTATCAAAAACTTTGGTTCACCAAACAGCCTAACTAGCTGGGAAAAATTTTTGCCCAGACTGATGAAATGGAAGCAAATACGTTTTTAGTAGATCGCTATATAGTTGGATGAGTAAGCTTTGCTTTCATTCTCTTCTCCAAGGCAGGATCAACTTTCCCTGTGACATTCCTGCAGCTTCTTGTTCAAACTCTCTTAAAAAGTTTGCAGCGAGTATATACGTGACTTTTTTTCTCTAAGTTTTAACACTGTAATTGTAAAAAGGATCTGGCTGTGTAATTATGAAACCAGCCACTCCTTACCCTCTCCATAACGCACTTTAAGAAAAGTTTATTCCTGTATCTTCAGAGTTATTTTTGCATGAATTAGCCCTTTTGCAGATTTCTTCTTTCTAAACTAAAAAGGCTGTTGCTTGCAATTTTTATAGTTCCACAACACAACTTTATTTGAACTATATGGAAGAGTATGGTGCCTTCATTTATACAACAAACAAAAATTTCTGTCTGCATCTCCCAGCATGGCATTTATTTTTATTACAGCTTTCTTCACAAATTTATATATGCATGTGTTCATTCATATCTGTGGGCATTTTCCATATTTTATCAGACTGCATCTCCAGCTTTCCAAGATGATTTTGAATTCTGAACCTGTCCTCCAAAATTTCGTGGTCAGTCTAAGCCCGCTGTTATGTGTAAATTTAGTAGTGTCCAGTCACTAGGAAAATAAAAGCCCCCCCAAATATTAGATGCAATATTCCAGATACTGCCTTAAAAAGCATGGAGGAAGAGAATCACTTTCCTTAATCTACTGGCTGTGCTCCTGTTAAACCAGATTAGAGTGCTGTACACTGTGTAGTTATTCTCTAGGCATTTACTGAACTACTTTATGCACTTAACTACCCATCTATTGTAGTAATTAATTCTGATTTCTTTGTCAAGCCCTTGGAATTTACTTGCATTGAATACTGCTGATATAATTCATTTTACCACCAAATGATAAAAAGATGGTACTGGCATGGACTCATTGATTTGGTGTGTGTTGCTATGGTGAATATCTGCACTGCTTTTGGGATTTGGGCTGCTGGGTTTCAGAGCCAGTTTCCACAGGGCAGCCATCTGACCTTTAAACAAATTTCTGGGAGAAGCCTCAGTGGGGCTCAGACCCCTCTCCTTTCAGGAGCTGCTTCTAAGCTGGGTGCTCAATGCTTGAACTCTCCCTGAGCTCTGCTGCAGCTTTGCCTGGGCCTTTCCACCTGCTTAGCTGACCTGGATACTGATCCTGACCTGCAGACTGGAATTACTGGCTTGATCTTGCACATGTCTTATCCCTATGGACACATCTAGTATGTCTGGACTGCTGATGCTGACCCATCACAGAGCTTATTTGCTACCCTTGCCCATATGAGGTGGGACTGTGTGCTTGACAGTCCTATCCTTGCCTGCCTTGTGATGCTGACTTTTTAGGTCCCCTTTCCTTATGGAACAGCTCCTCCTCCTGCTCCTTGACAGACATGGCCATTAGAATTTATGCTTCAGCCATAATTCTCCCTGTGGGCTTACAGGTTGTTGAGCAGCTTTTGAAATAGATATACTGATAGTCTTTCTATAAACAGTGTATGGGGATATATATGTACTTTGTTAGTTGACTCCATGAAGATGGGGTGTTCAGGTTCAGCTAGCACCCACCCAATCTCTCTGATGTTGATTTTGACTAATGGGTAGACATTCTGGAAGAGGGCCTTAGTGACAGGCATGAGTTCACTATATAGAACCTTAAAGTGACCCTTTTCAGGTCAAAACTTGTCACTTCCTGCTGTTCCACCCAAGTGCATAGCACAATATGATCCCAGGAACTGGATAGTCATTTTCCACAGTGTGGAGGAATTATCTACTCATCAGCAGCTCACTTTGACCATTCCTGGAGAAAAACACTGGTCCGGTAATTTCTAGATAATTCCTGAGCATGAGCATAG
Source organism: Corvus brachyrhynchos (assembly GCF_000691975.1). Taxonomy (NCBI): domain Eukaryota; kingdom Metazoa; phylum Chordata; class Aves; order Passeriformes; family Corvidae; genus Corvus; species Corvus brachyrhynchos. Next base: position 229,039 of record NW_008238435.1, read on the forward strand.
TTGAGAGTACAGCATCAGAATAAAATCCAGCAGCTGGAATGGCAGCAGTGTCATTCAGATTGTCAGGCCATTGCCAGACAGGGTAGACTTGGCCTGGCGTTTGAGGTCTGCAGTGAGTAGAGGCATGTGAGTCACCCTGGTTCTCTTAGCTGTGGAAACAAAGGTCTTTTCCTGGTGTGGGTTACCAGGATAATATAAAGTTGCATGAAACAATTGCAAGTTCTGTAGTTTGCTGCATATGGGATGAATTGCAATTTACCAATACCCAACCAAATCTAAATTTGGAATTATTTCTGTAAGCAGTCTGCTGACACTATCTGTGTCCAATTCTTTTATTGTACAACATTAGGAGGGTAGTGCAGTACATTAATAACTACTAACAGATGTAAGTCCATTGTTACATAATTTCATTAAATGTCTAACCTATCCTGTTGAAACATCTCCAGCAGAGATGGTATTTATGATATTTGCTTAGAGCAGTCTCTATACTTGCTGTTCTACTTAGTTAGATTCTGTCAAGTATGGGCTGTATTGCTACAAGTGGATGAATCCATTATCCTGATGAGGCGTGGATGCTACGGCTCTGCTTTCTGGAAGCCAAGCTAAGAAGTGAGGCTGAGCACATACTCCCTGGGCAGGTATTCCCACCCATGGTGGGGAGGTTGGAACTAGATGATCTCTAAGGCCCCTTCCTATCCAAATCATTCTATGATTGTATCATTCTATGATCTATAGAGACACACTCCAGCGCATACAGTCAGAATACTCAAACACACAGCTGGCCATGCAGATCACACGGACACGAAGTACTTGAAAATTTTACTTTGGGAATGCTTTGAAAATCTAGCTAATGTCACTTTGAAGCCATCAGAATTAGCAAGACATTTAAAATCTAATCATCCAGAGCATAAAGACAAATGTCTACTATTTTTTCAGCAACTATTATTTCAAGCCATGTGACATTCAATTCAGTACTTTACAAAATTTCACCAAACTTAATGACAAATTTGTAGAAGCCTCCTTTGAGTTTTCTTGCTTCACAGTGATGCCTTAGGTTTTAACTTCCATATTTTTCAAATCCTGTACTGCCTAGTGGGTAAATCTGAGGTTTCTTGTGGCCTGTTAATTTCTGCTCTCTCATGCTAGGTAGACATAACAAAGTCTCTCCAGGCCTGCTCTCCAAGGACACTCAGGCCACCCTAGGCCCAAAAAGTATAAACCAAAAGCCTCTAAAGGGGGGGCAAGCTTGGGAAATCTACATCATTTACTGAAGCTTTACTTGGAGAATTAACCCCAATATGCAAATGAACCAAAGTTATGAAAGCGTAAAGAACTCGTGACCTGGGGTCCATCTTGGGGTCCTGTTACAGTAATCCCCACTGTAACAGGGTCCATCTTGGCAGTAGCCTCTGACTCCCCAGGGTGTACCTTTGAAGGCCCTTCAAATAAATACCTACCTTTATTCCCTTATTCTTGTCTAGTCTCTGGTTTTAGGTAGCCACTTCAGTCATAAACAGCAAAAGACAAAATGCCACATGGTACCAGGAAAACACTTATTCTTCCTGCCATAAAAGGTAAAAATGGCTGTGATAATACACAGAAAGCAACAGAGCAGCAAACTGAAATGCATTCCTTTGTCAGCAAACACCATTAGCAAACGCATAGAAAATACTGCTGAAGGTTTGAAGAAACAAGCATCAGTACAAATTACACAGTGGAAGAGGATTCCTGAGTGGATGGATGAAAGTACAAATGCTTCTAAAATGCCTCAGACTATGGTATTTGACAAATTCCAGTAGTGAAATAAATTAAGAGCTACCTTCTGTAAGCTACTGAAGGGAAGATCTATCACAGAAGCTGTATCCTCAACAGTAAATCCTTTCTTTAATAAAACTGCTTTCTGGAAGAGCTGTGCAAGTGTAAAGACCAGTGGAACAGCTCCTTTGACTGACATAAGAGAGGGATTGGGTGGTAAGGTTACATAGCCACTATTACACCTGGAATTCGTTCACTGCAATGCTCATAGAAGAGTTATTACAGCAATGAAATTGGAGCCAGACCTGCAAAAGGTGCTGCAGGATGTCATTGACTTAGTTCATTTCATAAAAACATGAAATGGTAGAACCCTTGCAATACTTTGCAATGACAGGGGAAAGACCAAGAAAATCCTTTATAACTGTGGTGAGTTGACCTTGATTTGCTGTCACATGCTCACCAAGCCTATTAGCAGATATTTGAATACAACTGATAAAGACAAGGACCTGTCCCAGTGTTAGAAGAGGCCACAGTAATGACTCTCATAAACTAAGAAGCCATGACAGTGCAAGACATGGAGAGATTAAGTCAACAGACATAAAAAAACAAACCTAGGCATGTAAAGCAGGACATCAGACACTGGAGTGCAAACCTGCAGTTGTAAACAATGCATTTCAGATGCTGCACAACCTTTCCAATGCAAATCCCTTCACCAAACTGAAAACACTGTGACTGAACCTTTATCCAGTTTGCATGCTCAGTCAAATCATCTGAGCTATCAACTCCAAAAACAACATGTAAAATAGCAGAAATATTAAATGACATTAGGATACTCCTGCCTCTGAGATAAATGGGTGAGCATTGCCCATAACAGCTCCTTGGAGCTGGCAGTGCCTGGCAGATCTGAGGCTTTCAGGAGCCCAGGAGAAGCTGAGCAATAATTGCAAGCTCTTGAGTTGCAATGGCCACATCTTTTGCTCTCCTTTGTCTATCAATTGCCGCACTTGAATCCATGGCAGGAATTCTAGGAAATGGAATTATCTTGGCTGTCAGTGCATCTAGCTGCATTGGGAGCAAAACATGGTCTCCATATGATATGATCATGATCTCTCTGAGTTCATCTAGAATCATTTTGCAATGCTGGAATACACTGGATTTCTTAATGGCTATATTTTTTGAAACTTCCTATTATAAAGAAAATATTTTCATAGTTTCCGAAGTAATTTTTACATTTCTGAACTACTTCAGCCTCTGGTTTGGTGCCTGGCTTAGTGTCTTCTATTGCATCAAGGTTGCCAGTTTTACACGGCCTTTCTTCATCTGGATGAAGCAAAGAATTGCCAGGCTGGTACCCTGGATGCTGCTCACATCATGGCTCTACTCCTTTGCAGCTGCAATTCCCTTCGCCTTAGATCTCTACAATGAGCACAACAACTTCACTGCTCCTTTACCCATGACAAACTCTTCAGCAATGAGAACCACAAGGAAAGACAGCTTGACTTTATTGATTTATCTCTGTAATGCAGCTATAAGTTTGCCTTTAATACTGTCTGTTGTTTCAAGTGTCCTGCTGATTCGGTCTCTGTTGGTACACACCAGACAGATGCAAAATAATGCAAGTGGCTTCAGGGATCCCAGCTTAGAGGCCCATACCAGTGCCATCAAGTCAGTCTGTTCCTTCCTCAAGCGCTGACAGCTAGGATTTGGCACCACACTAAATGTCCATTCAGAACCACATCCACATAAAAGATCATCATTTAGCCATGACTTAGGGCTTTCTAGTTTAGATCCAAATGACTTAAAATGAAGTTGTCAGAGATACATAGTAATAGACACTGGGATGAGTAGATTAGAGCCCTGATCTGGAATCATGAAGAAGGTGGAAATTTGCTTGACTTGGATGTGAGTCTTGTTACGAAGTGTGAGTTGTCTCCTATTTGTTTGGGTCCCTCCCCTGCCATGGAGCCCTGGGAGAGGGGCCCTGAGGGCACAGACACGGGGTTTCCCTGCCCCTGCTCAGCCTCGTTCCCAAACAAGAAGGCCTTTTGATCCTCCTGCTCTTGCTGAAATAGTGATCAGTGGCAGTGCGTTATTGTTACATCAGGACTGGAGCTTTGGGACCCTTTCCAGCTGCAGTGGGAGTTTATTTACTTTTAAACTGACTGTCCCTGAAGCATACATCACTTGAGCCTTGTGTTCACTAAGCCCATCCTGGTGTAAAACAGCTGGCTTGGATGTTGTCAATCTGTTTGCAGCAATTTGACCTGAGTTTGTGACAGAATTGTTTAACTTTAAAAATTAAAAAATACCAAGTCAAAGGATGTCTTGTGTTGGAGTCTTCCTTCCCCTCATGACAGAAATGTTTCACAGGTGACAGAAATGGCTTGCAGGAACGTTTTTTATGCCATTTAACAGACTTGCTGAACATTCAGAACATGGCAATGACACCCCAGCATGCCATTGTCAGCACCACTGAAACATGCTGGCTCCCAGCTCAGGATCATGGACATTAAGTAAGCAGAAGGACATCAGGCAAATCATGTTCTCTTGTACCTCTTTCCAGTGAACATCCAGGAAAAAAAACCCACAAAATTTTCTAGGAAACTGCTCACATGTAACATAAAACAATGAGGCCAGCATTTGAAACAAATCTCTTTCCCATTAAAGACACTCCTCTGGATTTCTATAATTTAATGATAAAAATAATCATCAGTGAGTAATTCAAAGAAAGACAGCAGTCCCCATTTATTTTCTAAAGCACAGGCTTTTCCAAGCAGCGAAACAATAATTTGATTAGAGTCGTTAGCTCAAGGCAAGAAATGCAAATAACTATAGGAGAAGTCATTACAGGATCCTTCTCTGATTTGCATTCCCAGAAGCACAGCTGGAATTTTCATAACTGAAACTCTGAACTACATGCAATGCGGTTTTCAATGCCCATCACAACCGGATTTTAAGGAAGAGCAAAACCTGAGTGCCAGGCTGCACTGCTTTTCTGTGTATGTTGGGACAGAGGATGACCAAAAAAGCCACGAATGGACTATCTGGTGAAATTAGGGCCTTGCCTTTGGGGTTTGCCTGCCCTGTCTCGGAGCCAACATCCACAGTCCACCTGACTGACCTTAAAGCAATCTGCTGGGGCAAGCCTCAGTGGGGCTCAGACCCCTCTCCTTTCAACAAAACAATAATTTGAGTCATTAGCTCAAGTCAATAAATGCAAATATCTACAGGAGAAATCACTACAGGATCCTTTTCTGATTTGCGTTTCCAGAAGCACAGCTGGAATTTTCATAATGGAAATTCTGAACGACATGCAATGGACTCAGTTTTCAGTGCCCATCACAACAGGATTTAAAAAAAAACCAAAACCTGAGTGCCAGGCTGTACTGCTTGAAAAAGTCTCAGAATTTCTCCTTTGATCACTGTCCACAGCTTCTTACTGTGCTACTGACAGCTACTTCATCACTGCATTTCTGAAGAGCCTTTGTGTGTTTTCTTCTGTGTTCTATCCTACAGATAAAATGTGAGTCCCAAAGCTTTTCACTAAACCCAAGCCTCTCCACTCACTTAGTAGACCTCCATTTTCTTGGATGTGGAAAGTGTTTGAATTCAAATTTTTTAGCAAATATAATTGAGTTTTAAAAGCATGGATGTTCCATATGGGAGCAAAATTGACTCAATTAACACTTGTGCCATTGCTCCTGTACGTAATGCTGTATATTGCCAGATCTTAGATTCATTAGGTAAATTCCACATCTTTTCAGGAGGCTCATGAGAAATGGGCCAGTGAAGAACTCTGGTAAAATTATTTTTCTTTTTTCTGTCCTTATCTTCCGACAAATTTATTGTTCTCTTTCAGGAGACTCAGAGGAAGCACACAATCATAATTACAACTCTTAAAAATCTCCCTATACCAAAAAAAAACCAGGACAAGCCTCCTTCCAGCAGCCGTTTGAAGATACCTGGTAACGAAAAGGAGCTGCCTCAGAATTAGAAAATGCCACAGTAATTACTCTTAAAAACTTTGAATTGATAACATTGCAAGACATGGAGAGATTAAGGCATCTGACATAAAAAAACAAACCTAGGCATGTGAAGCAGGACATCAGACACTGGAGTGCAAACTTGAGGATGGAAAAACTCCACTTAAGCTGCTGCACAACCCTTCCAATGCAAATCCCTTCACCAAACTGAAAACACTGTAACTGAATCTTTATCCAATTTGCATGCTCAGTCAAATCATCTGAGCTATCAACTCCAAAAACAACATGTAAAATAGCAGAAATATTAAATGACATTAGGATACTCCTGCCTCTGAGATAAATGGGTGAGCATTGCCCATAACAGCTCCTTGGAGCTGGCAGTGCCTGGCAGATCTGAGGCTTTCAGGAGCCCAGGAGAAGCTGAGCAATAATTGCAAGCTCTTGAGTTGCAATGGCCACATCTTTTGCTCTCCTTTGTCTATCAATTGCCATAATTGAATCCATGGCAGGAATTCTAGGAGATGGAATTATCTTGGCTGTCAGTGCATCTAGCTGCATTGGGAGCAAAACATGGTCTCCATATGATATGATCATGATCTCTCTGAGTTCATCTAGAATCATTTTGCAATGCTGGAATACACTGGATTTCTTAATGGCTATATTTTTTGAAACTTCCTATTATAAAGAAAATATTTTCATAGTTTCCGAAGTAATTTTTACATTTCTGAACTACTTCAGCCTCTGGTTTGGTGCCTGGCTTAGTGTCTTCTATTGCATCAAGGTTGCCAGTTTTACACGGCCTTTCTTCATCTGGATGAAGCAAAGAATTGCCAGGCTGGTACCCTGGATGCTGCTCACATCATGGCTCTACTCCTTTGCAGCTGCAATTCCCTTCGCCTTAGATCTCTACAATGAGCACAACAACTTCACTGCTCCTTTACCCATGACAAACTCTTCAGCAATGAGAACCACAAGGAAAGACAGCTTGACTTTATTGATTTATCTCTGTAATGCAGCTATAAGTTTGCCTTTAATACTGTCTGTTGTTTCAAGTGTCCTGCTGATTCGGTCTCTGTTGGTACACACCAGACAGATGCAAAATAATGCAAGTGGCTTCAGGGATCCCAGCTTAGAGGCCCATACCAGTGCCATCAAGTCAGTCTGTTCCTTCCTCATCCTTTACATTACATATTTTATGTGTGTGCTTCTCCTCTTATTCAGTGATTTTTCAACTTTAAGCAGTGGAGAATCTATCTGTATAGTTTTAATGGCTGCCTGTCC
>NW_008238435.1:243274-246931 GCF_000691975.1 Corvus brachyrhynchos
CTCCCTGTGCTACTTTCCTGCCTCTTTCAGTACATCTTCCCTCCAAAGCTTTCTTTGCATACAATTAAGTTAAACACTTACCAGTTCATTAACATGCATTTGGGAATCTAGGAGGGAAAGCTGACAGAAATACTGGAAGGCACCTTATAGGGTCAATCTCCTGGTAGACCTTTCTGTCTGTACCTGACCAGCTAACTAACTATTGGCATATGAATAAAAATATCTTCAACATGCATTTTATCGACTGTATACTAAATCCCTGTGTTCTGTTGGGTAAATTATAACTTTGGTCAGGATTTGTTCTGGGAAAGAAAATAACAACCCCTGTACTAGTAGGAAAATGACAGTTACGAGGATTATGATCCTTTGATGTCATGCATCTTGTCTCAGAGGTAGCATTCTTCTTTTTTCTCTCTTCTGTCTGGAAGCTGAAGGTTGGTTTGGTTCCCCCACCTTAAACCTACCAGTTTGCAACCTGAAGAAAGTTTCAAAGTCATGGACTCAGACCCTTCCAAAACATCCAAACTATGTCCACACACACCAGTGCCACATAACTGCAATGGCAGCTCGATTCAAGCCTGGAACAGGAAATCAAATCAGTAAACAAACAAAATTCAGAGCTCATCCTGCTCTAACACTGCAAGAAGGACATCAGGCAAATCATGTTCTCTTGTACCTCTTTCCAGTGAACATCCAGGAAAAAAAACCCACAAAATTTTCTAGGAAACTGCTCACATGTAACATAAAACAATGAGGCCAGCATTTGAAACAAATCTCTTTCCCATTAAAGACACTCCTCTGGATTTCTATAATTTAATGATAAAAATAATCATCAGTGAGTAATTCAAAGAAAGACAGCAGTCCCCATTTATTTTCTAAAGCACAGGCTTTTCCAAGCAGCGAAACAATAATTTGATTAGAGTCGTTAGCTCAAGGCAAGAAATGCAAATAACTATAGGAGAAGTCATTACAGGATCCTTCTCTGATTTGCATTCCCAGAAGCACAGCTGGAATTTTCATAACTGAAACTCTGAACTACATGCAATGCGGTTTTCAATGCCCATCACAACCGGATTTTAAGGAAGAGCAAAACCTGAGTGCCAGGCTGCACTGCTTTTCTGTGTATGTTGGGACAGAGGATGACCAAAAAAGCCACGAATGGACTATCTGGTGAAATTAGGGCCTTGCCTTTGGGGTTTGCCTGCCCTGTCTCGGAGCCAACATCCACAGTCCACCTGACTGACCTTAAAGCAATCTGCTGGGGCAAGCCTCAGTGGGGCTCAGACCCCTCTCCTTTCAGGAGCTGCTTCTAAGCTGGGTGCTCAATGCTCTGCTGCAGCTTTGCCTGGGCCTTTCCACCTGCTTAGCTGACCTGGATACTGATCCTGGCCAGCAGACTGGAATTACTGGCTTGATCTTGCACATGTCTTATCATTATGAACACATCTGGAAATCATAGGACATCTGGAAATCCCTGGTTACCATCACAGAGCTTCTCTGCTATCCTTGCCCATATGTGGGGGGACTGCACACCTGACAGTGCCCTCAGCATCTTTGCCTTGCCTTGTAGGGACTCCTTCAACATGGGGAAAATAACTGCATTTATTGCCAATCAATAACAGAGTAGGGCAGTGAGAAAGAAACAACAAAAGCAGAAATCTCTTCCCCCCATCTCCTCCTCTTCACTCTTCCATCTCCTCCCTGTTCCCCTGAGCAGGGCAGGGCAGAGGAACAGGGAATGGGGACTGCAGAGTGCATCCTCTCCACAGGGTGCAATCTTCCAGGAACAAACTGCTTCAGCATGGGATCCCCACAGGCTGCAGCTCCTGCCAGGAGCCTCCTCCATGGTGGGACCTCCACAGGATGCAGCTTCCTTCAGGGCGCAACCACCCACTGGCGTGGGGGCTCCGCTCAGGCTGCAGTGTGGATATCTGCTGCAGTGGGGTGTGACAGGGGCTGCAGGCTCACAGTCTATTTTCTTGGATGTGGAAAGTGTTTGAATTCAAATTTTTTAGCAAATATAATTGAGTTTTAAAAGCATGGATGTTCCATATGGGAGCAAAATTGACTCAATTAACACTTGTGCCATTGCTCCTGTACGTAATGCTGTATATTGCCAGATCTTAGATTCATTAGGTAAATTCCACATCTTTTCAGGAGGCTCATGAGAAATGGGCCAGTGAAGAACTCTGGTAAAATTATTTTTCTTTTTTCTGTCCTTATCTTCCGACAAATTTATTGTTCTCTTTCAGGAGACTCAGAGGAAGCACACAATCATAATTACAACTCTTAAAAATCTCCCTATACCAAAAAAAAACCAGGACAAGCCTCCTTCCAGCAGCCGTTTGAAGATACCTGGTAACGAAAAGGAGCTGCCTCAGAATTAGAAAATGCCACAGTAATTACTCTTAAAAACTTTGAATTGATAACATTGCAAGACATGGAGAGATTAAGGCATCTGACATAAAAAAACAAACCTAGGCATGTGAAGCAGGACATCAGACACTGGAGTGCAAACTTGAGGATGGAAAAACTCCACTTAAGCTGCTGCACAACCCTTCCAATGCAAATCCCTTCACCAAACTGAAAACACTGTAACTGAATCTTTATCCAATTTGCATGCTCAGTCAAATCATCTGAGCTATCAACTCCAAAAACAACATGTAAAATAGCAGAAATATTAAATGACATTAGGATACTCCTGCCTCTGAGATAAATGGGTGAGCATTGCCCATAACAGCTCCTTGGAGCTGGCAGCGCCTGGCAGATCTGAGGCTTTCAGGAGCCCAGGAGAAGCTGAGCAATAATTGCAAGCTCTTGAGTTGCAATGGCCACATCTTTTGCTCTCCTTTGTCTATCAATTGCCATAATTGAATCCATGGCAGGAATTCTAGGAGATGGAATTATCTTGGCTGTCAGTGCATCTAGCTGCATTGGGAGCAAAACATGGTCTCCATATGATATGATCATGATCTCTCTGAGTTCATCTAGAATCATTTTGCAATGCTGGAATACACTGGATTTCTTAATGGCTATATTTTTTGAAACTTCCTATTATAAAGAAAATATTTTCATAGTTTCCGAAGTAATTTTTACATTTCTGAACTACTTCAGCCTCTGGTTTGGTGCCTGGCTTAGTGTCTTCTATTGCATCAAGGTTGCCAGTTTTACACGGCCTTTCTTCATCTGGATGAAGCAAAGAATTGCCAGGCTGGTACCCTGGATGCTGCTCACATCATGGCTCTACTCCTTTGCAGCTGCAATTCCCTTCGCCTTAGATCTCTACAATGAGCACAACAACTTCACTGCTCCTTTACCCATGACAAACTCTTCAGCAATGAGAACCACAAGGAAAGACAGCTTGACTTTATTGATTTATCTCTGTAATGCAGCTATAAGTTTGCCTTTAATACTGTCTGTTGTTTCAAGTGTCCTGCTGATTCGGTCTCTGTTGGTACACACCAGACAGATGCAAAATAATGCAAGTGGCTTCAGGGATCCCAGCTTAGAGGCCCATACCAGTGCCATCAAGTCAGTCTGTTCCTTCCTCATCCTTTACATTACATATTTTATGTGTGTGCTTCTCCTCTTATTCAGTGATTTTTCAACTTTAAGCAGTGGAGAATCTATCTGTATAGTTTTAATGGCTGCCTGTCC
>NW_008238435.1:255868-256296 GCF_000691975.1 Corvus brachyrhynchos
ACTGTAATTACTGGCTTGATCTTGCACATGTCTTATCATTATGAACACATCTGGAAATCATAGGACATCTGGAAATCCCTGGTTACCATCACAGAGCTTCTCTGCTATCCTTGCCCATATGTGGGGGGACTGCACACCTGACAGTGCCCTCAGCATCTTTGCCTTGCCTTGTAGGGACTCCTTCAACATGGGGAAAATAACTGCATTTATTGCCAATCAATAACAGAGTAGGGCAGTGAGAAAGAAACAACAAAAGCAGAAATCTCTTCCCCCCATCTCCTCCTCTTCACTCTTCCATCTCCTCCCTGTTCCCCTGAGCAGGGCAGGGCAGAGGAACAGGGAATGGGGACTGCAGAGTGCATCCTCTCCACAGGGTGCAATCTTCCAGGAACAAACTGCTTCAGCATGGGATCCCCACAGGCTGCAGA
>NW_008238435.1:256346-258367 GCF_000691975.1 Corvus brachyrhynchos
GGCCCTCCACAGGATGCAGCTTCCTTCAGGGCGCAACCACCCACTGGCGTGGGGGCTCCGCTCAGGCTGCAGTGTGGATATCTGCTGCAGTGGGGTGTGACAGGGGCTGCAGGCTCACAGTCTACATCAGCATGGTCTTCTCCAGGGAAAGCACGGGAATGTTTGCTCTGGTGCCTGGAGCATCTTGTGCCCCTCCTTCTTCACTGACCTGGCTGTCTGCAAGGCTGCTTCTCTCACATATTCTCTCACTCCTCTATCTCACACCTGCTCTGCACTGGTCTTTGCCCTTCCTTAAATGAGTTGTCACACAGATGCCACCAGCATCACTGATGGCCAGAGCCTTGGCCAGCACGGGGTCTCTTTTGGGGGTAACTGGCAGGACCAGTTCTGTGTGACACAGCAGCAACACCTGGTTCCTTCTCACACAAACCACGCCTGCAGCCTCCTCTCTACCAAAACCTCGCCCACACATATCACGCAGACATTTGCTGGTTATCTCACAGCAAGATGCTTAAGGTCAACTCTGAATGGGGCTTTGGGCAACCTGGACTACTGGAAGGTGTCCCTGCCAATGGCAGGGGGTTGGAACTAGACGGTCTTTAAGGTCTCTTTCAACCCAAACCATTCTGTGATTCTATGATTCAATCAATGAGCTTAAAAGAGCCGCTGAACTGAAAGAGCAGCTACACAGTTTTCTTTTACTAAAAGGCAAGTGCTCTGTGTTTGCTGATATTTTTCTGTAAGCAGTGTCTGTCAATAGCATGCAAGAAAGCAGTTCCTGTCAGAAAAGTAAACACACTTACTTTATCCCTTCAAGGTGAATGTGAAATTCTAACAGTGGCTGACAATCTAACTGCTTTCCAAAAGATTTTCACACCAAAAATTATATAAGTGTGACACATCCAAAAACTCTCATGCAGGTAGACTTCCAACATTTGGAAACAGACTTTCCAAACCCATTTTAAAACTTTCAAAAGAAGAGCTTCTGTGCGTTTTGGACCCATTTGTTAAACATATAAAATATAGAACAATATTTGATTGGTTGGAAAATCTTGACATCAGGGAAGTTGGTAATTTACAGCTGAATTTCAGCAAAGAACTTGGCGGATGTGGTAGCGGGGAAGCCATTCAGAGCAAGTATCAAAAGAAACTGAACACAGAGCCAGGCCTTTGAATCACTGTGTCACAAAGTGATAAACCCAGAGTTTAAGAAAGTAATGAAGCATGTTGAATCACGTTGCTCTCACCAAAAACAATTACTAATAATATTTTTAATGAGAACAGAAAAAGAGTTTGTACCAATACTAAAGTAAAATAATTTTTACAATATTGTTTATTTGATCTTGAATTATTTCGATCTTTATTTTGATGTGTTTTATAATAAGCATCTGTAAATAATACGTACATAACACATACAGAGGTACATGTATAATATCTCAACAAATATATATATATCTGAGGTGGATGCTCACTGTAAAAGACATGGGCTTAGCCTGGGCTTTCTAATTTACATTGAAAATATTTCAATTGAAGTCATCCGATGCATAAATAGATGCTGGCATGAGTAGATCAGAGCCCTGATCTGGAATCATGTAGAAGGTGGAAAATTGCTTCACTTGCATGTGAGTCTTGTTATGAAGAATTGTGTAAGTTGTCTCCTATTTGCTGTACTTTCCTTGGAAATCATCACGGTTTCTCTAAGACAACAGAAAAACAGGGCCAAGACTCAGGCTAGGATGTAATCACTTGAAATTATGTAAGTTACAATTTATGATACAAACAGAACAGACTTGTTTGAGCCCAGGCATGGTCTCATTTTATTTGTGAATATTATGCTTGAATGCTGTTTCTGCGTACTACAAGCTCCTATTGAGGATGCTGAGGTATTGCAAATAATTTTGGAATATTTTGCTGATAATTTTCAATTCTGGTTGAATTCTAGAAAAATATTTGTTGATTCTAAAGGTGTCTATTACATCCCAGTATGGTACAGGAAAGAATGGCATGGCCTTTCAAGCGTC
>NW_008238435.1:258710-262220 GCF_000691975.1 Corvus brachyrhynchos
AAGTAGTGATCAGTGTCAGTGCATTATTGTTATATCAGGACTGGAGCTTTGGGACCCTTTCCAGCTGCAGTGGGAGTTTATTTACTTCTAAACTGACAGTCACCGAAACACACATGACTTCATCCTCATGTTCCCAAAGGCCCTTCTGATGTAATGTAGCTGATTTGGATGTTGTCAATCTGTTTGAAGCAATGTACCTGTATTTGACCTGAGTTTGTGCCTGCCTTAAGACTTTAAAAAATACCAAGTCAAAGGATGTCTTGTGTTAAAAAACAAATCTAGGCATGTAAAGCATAGAAAAGGAGATGACCCAGGGTAAGAAGAGGCTGTGGCAATTATTTCATACCAGCTTGGAAACCATCAACAGTGCAAGACATGGAGAGATTAAGGCATCAGACATAAAAAAACAAATCTAGGCATGTAAAAAACAAATCTAGGCATGTAAAGCATAGAAAAGGAGATGACCCAGGGTAAGAAGAGGCTGTAGCAATTATTTCATACCAGCTTGGAAACCATCAACAGTGCAAGACATGGAGAGATTAAGGCATCAGACATAAAAAAACAAATCTAGGCATGTAAAAAACAAATCTAGGCATGTAAAGCATAGAAAAGGAGATGACCCAGGGTAAGAAGAGGCTGTGGCAATTATTTCATACCAAAATGGAAACCATCAACAGTGCAAGACATGGAGAGATTAAGGCATCAGACATAAAAAAACAAATCTAGGCATGTAAAAAACAAATCTAGGCATGTAAAGCATAGAAAAGGAGATGACCCAGGGTAAGAAGAGGCTGTGGCAATTATTTCATACCAAAATGGAATTATCTTGGCTGTCAGTGCATCTAGCTGCATTGGGAGCAAAACATGGTCTCCATATGATATGATCATGATCTCTCTGAGTTCATCTAGAATCATTTTGCACTCCTGGACTATACTGGATTTTTTCATGAGTATATTTTCTGAACACTTGTATCGTGAAGAAAATGTATTTATAGTTTCCAATACAGCTTTTATGTTTCTGAACTGCTCCAGTCTCTGGTTTGGTGCCTGGCTTAGTGTCTTCTATTGCATCAAGGTTGCCAGTTTTACACGGGCTTTCTTCAGGTTTGGTGCCTGGCTTAGTGTCTTCTATTGCATCAAGGTTGCCAGTTTTACACGGCCTTTCTTCATCTGGATGAAGCAAAGAATTGCCAGGCTGGTACCCTGGATGCTGCTCACATCATGGCTCTACTCCTTTGCAGCTGCAATTCCCTTCGCCTTAGATCTCTACAATGAGCACAACAACTTCACTGCTCCTTTACCCATGACAAACTCTTCAGCAATGAGAACCACAAGGAAAGACAGCTTGACTTTATTGATTTATCTCTGTAATGCAGCTATAAGTTTGCCTTTAATACTGTCTGTTGTTTCAAGTGTCCTGCTGATTCGGTCTCTGTTGGTACACACCAGACAGATGCAAAATAATGCAAGTGGCTTCAGGGATCCCAGCTTAGAGGCCCATACCAGTGCTATCAAGTCAATCTGTTCCTTATTTATCTTCTACATTACATATTTTACTTGTTTGCTTCTTCTCTTAAGCAATACTTTTTCATTTTTAAGTGATGGGGAAACCATATGTATGGTTATAATGGCTGCCTGTCCCACAGGACACACATTGGTCTTAATTTGGAGCAATCCAAAATTTCGAAAGCTGACAGCTAGGATTTGGCACCACACTAAATGTCCACTCAGAACCACATCCACGTAAAAGACATGGGCTTAGCCTGGGCTTTCTAGTTTAGATCCAAATGAATTAAATTGAAGTCATCAAATGAATAAAGTAATAGACACTGGGATGAGTAGATTAGAGCCCTGATCTGGAATCATGAAGAAGGTGGAAATTTGCTTGACTTGGATGTGAGTCTTGTTACGAAGTGTGAGTTGTCTCCTATTTGCTGTATTTTCCTTGGAAATAATCATGGTTTCTCTAAGACAACAGGAAAACAAGGCCATGAATCAGATTCCAGCATTATTCAGGAAAGAACAAGAAGGCCTTTTGATCCTCCTGCTCTTGCTGAAATAGTGATCAGTGGCAGTGCGTTATTGTTACATCAGGACTGGAGCTTTGGGACCCTTTCCAGCTGCAGTGGGAGTTTATTTACTTTTAAACTGACTGTCCCTGAAGCATACATCACTTGAGCCTTGTGTTCACTAAGCCCATCCTGGTGTAAAACAGCTGGCTTGGATGTTGTCAATCTGTTTGCAGCAATTTGACCTGAGTTTGTGACAGAATTGTTTAACTTTAAAAATTAAAAAATACCAAGTCAAAGGATGTCTTGTGTTGGAGTCTTCCTTCCCCTCATGACAGAAATGTTTCACAGGTGCCAGTTTTACACGGCCTTTCTTCATCTGGATGAAGCAAAGAATTGCCAGGCTGGTACCCTGGATGCTGCTCACATCATGCCTCCACTCCTTCACAGCCGCAATTCCCTTCGCCTTAGATCTCTACAATGGGCACAACAACTTCACTGCTCCTTTACCCATGACAAACTCTTCAGCAATGAGAACCACAAGGAAAGACAACTTGACTTTATTGATTTATCTTTGTGAGGCAAGTACAGCTTTGCCTTTATTACTGTCTGTTGTTTCAAGTGTCCTGCTGATTCGGTCTCTGTTGGTACACACCAGACAGATGCAAAATAATGCAAGTGGCTTCAGGGATCCCAGCTTAGAGGCCCATACCAGTGCCATCAAGTCAGTCTGTTCCTTACTTATCTTCTACATTACATATTTTGCTTGTTTGCTTCTTCTCTTAAGCAATACTTTTTCATTTTTAAGTGATGCGCAATCAGTGTGTGAAGCTGTAATGGCTGCCTGTCCCACAGGACACACATTGGTCTTAATTTGGAGCAATCCAAAATTTCGAGAGCTGACAGCTAGGATTTGGCACCACACTAAATGTCCACTCAGAACCACATCCACGTGAAAGACATGGGCTTAGCCTGGGCTTTCTAGTTTAGATCCAAATGAATTAAATTGAAGTCACCAAATAAATAAAGTAATAGACACTGGGATGAGTAGATTAGAGCCCTGATCTGGAATCATGAAGAAGGTGGAAATTCGCTTGACTTGGATGTGAGTCTTGAAGAATTGTGTAAGTTGTCTCCTATTTGCTTTACTTTCCTTGGAAATCATCACGGTTTCTCTAAGACAACAGAAAAACAGGGCCAAGACTCAGGCTAGGATGTAATCACTTGAAATTATGTAAGTTACAATTTATGATACAAACAGAACAGACTTGTTTGAGCCCAGGCATGGTCTCATTTTATTTGTGAATATTATGCTTGAATGCTGTTTCTGCGTACTACAAGCTCCTATTGAGGATGCTGAGGTATTGCAAATAATTTTGGAATATTTTGCTGATAATTTTCAATTCTGGTTGAATTCTAGAAAAATATTTGTTGATTCTAAAGGTGTCTATTACATCCCAGTATGGTACAGGAAAGAATGGCATGGCCTTTCAAGCGTCGT
>NW_008238435.1:265139-274685 GCF_000691975.1 Corvus brachyrhynchos
CTCCCTGTGCTACTTTCCTGCCTCTTTCAGTACATCTTCCCTCCAAAGCTTTCTTTGCATACAATTAAGTTAAACACTTACCAGTTCATTAACATGCATTTGGGAATCTAGGAGGGAAAGCTGACAGAAATACTGGAAGGCACCTTATAGGGTCAATCTCCTGGTAGACCTTTCTGTCTGTACCTGACCAGCTAACTAACTATTGGCATATGAATAAAAATATCTTCAACATGCATTTTATCGACTGTATACTAAATCCCTGTGTTCTGTTGGGTAAATTATAACTTTGGTCAGGATTTGTTCTGGGAAAGAAAATAACAACCCCTGTACTAGTAGGAAAATGACAGTTACGAGGATTATGATCCTTTGATGTCATGCATCTTGTCTCAGAGGTAGCATTCTTCTTTTTTCTCTCTTCTGTCTGGAAGCTGAAGGTTGGTTTGGTTCCCCCACCTTAAACCTACCAGTTTGCAACCTGAAGAAAGTTTCAAAGTCATGGACTCAGACCCTTCCAAAACATCCAAACTATGTCCACACACACCAGTGCCACATAACTGCAATGGCAGCTCGATTCAAGCCTGGAACAGGAAATCAAATCAGTAAACAAACAAAATTCAGAGCTCATCCTGCTCTAACACTGCAAGAAGGACATCAGGCAAATCATGTTCTCTTGTACCTCTTTCCAGTGAACATCCAGGAAAAAAAAACCACAAAATTTTCTAGGAAACTGCTCACGTGTAACATAAAACAATGAGGTCAGCATTTGAAACAAATCTCTTTCCCATTAAAGATACTCTTCTGGATTTCTATAATTTAATGATAAAAATAATCATCAGTGAGTAATTCAAAGAAAGACAGCAGTCCCCATTTATTTTCTAAAGCACAGGCTTTTCCAAGCAGCGAAACAATAATTTGATTAGAGTCGTTAGCTCAAGGCAAGAAATGCAAATAACTATAGGAGAAGTCATTACAGGATCCTTCTCTGATTTGCATTCCCAGAAGCACAGCTGGAATTTTCATAATGGAAATTCTGGAAGACATCTCATGGACTCTGCTTTCAACACCCATCAGAACACGATTTAAGAATAGATAGCACATGTACATGTTGGCAACTGGGCACATTATATGATGGTCCTTTACCAGCTCTGCATGCACATATTGAAATGAAAGGCAGGAATGGAACATTTAACTGGATAGTGCCTTAAACCAAAATACACAGCTATTCAAGGGACACCGTTTCTTCATCAAAATTCCTTTTCTTCCATCTCAGTGGAGTTTAGTTTGTTGAGATATGGAAGTGCAAGAGTTACTTTTGCCTACAAGTTGCAAGAGTCTTACACAAATTTTGTTGTTTATTCAGGCAAATTTACTGAGCTCTTTTTGTACCTTTTACTTATGCAGTGAAATATCTTAGAACAGCATCTTTTTTTTTATGAAGGGAAGTTAAATGATGCTACCTGCACTTAGCCTTTGAATTATTTTCATTTATGCTTTGAAATAGAATTACTTTCCTTTTTTTGACACCTGGAACACTGTAGTAGTGTTGAAAGTGCTCAGTAAATTGAATAAATTTCACATGTTAAGCTCAGAGTTGAAAAAATAAAATTCTATTATCTTCAAGCAATTGCACACATATGTAAATATGTGCGTATTGAATTAATTTAAAATGCAGGACTGGCAGAAATTTCAGTTCAGCTATGACAGCATATATGTGTTTGTGAAAGCCCAGGAGCAGTTAACATCAGTTGCTTGAAAAATGAAGGAAATTTCTGCTTAAGGTCGTTGTCAGCAAATCACTGTTTTTACCACAGTCACAGAAAGGGTGTATCTACAAGTACATCTTACACTCATGGATTCCCAGATCACTTATTTTACAGGGAAAAAAAGAGACCCGAATAGAAAACCTCATCATTCGGTGTTACGGAAGTTGAGCTCGCTAAAGAGTCACCAGCAAGAGTATCAGTAAAAATCAGATTTAATACTAAGCAACAGCATGACAAAGTTCATTGGCAAGGTTCACTCACTAGCCAGTTAAGGCACAACAAGGGTAAAAAAGCAATAAACGAAATGCACTCAAAACAGAAATGAACCAAGAACTATCTATGTGTGTGTGTATGTTTAAGTGTGTGTGACAAAAGGATAGAAAGGGCAAGAATAAAAAGGAATACAGTCTAAAAGCTTAACAGTACTCAATTTTAACAGTACTTAAACTTAACTTGTACCTTAAATGTAACAATTTAGCAAAGGAAAAATACTTAACAGCATTTAACGTAATTTAGCTTATACCTTAAACTAAACAATTTTGCAAAGGAATAACGTGCAACAGCATTTAACTCAGCTTATAACTTAAATGAAACTTGCTTACAGGCCTAAATTACTTAGATATCTTAGGTGCTTAAACACCTAAGAGAGCAGCATTTCTCCCCTTTTGCCATAGCATAAGCACACTTGTATGCACACAGACATAAAGAGTCAGTGCAAGGTACCTGTGAAAAAATTCCCCTTGAAGGTAGTGAAATACTCACTTCAGATGCCTTTGCATCTCCTCCATGGGCAAAGGGTTAAGCCTTGAGGAGTGGGGGTACCAGCCCAGGATCCATCGTTCTTTGGTGATCTCCGAGTGCAGCAAACGAGAGTTCGCTGGCTCTGAGAGGCCCCGCTCAGAGGGAGGTCGCTGCTCACAGCCACTGAGGTCCAGGAGAGCTCCAAGGGTCTCAATTTGGACTGCTGTTTATAGGCCACAAGCGAGTGGGCCTCAGTCATAACAATGTTCCATCCTGGCCGCACTTGCAGTTGGCAACTTTCTTTCAAAGTGTGGGAACAAGGATGTTATGCCATTAAGGCAAAAAAAATAGTTTCCAGGGCTGTTCATAAAAAAGCCAGGAGCTCGTTAGGCAGTACAAGCTCCTGGGAGCACTCAGTGCTTCTGATAAGCTCAAGAGAAGCGGGGCCCAAGTGCTGCTCATCAAGGCAGAGGCCTAACGAGCATTTCTCACATCACAGTGCAGCCTGAAAAGGCAGGGGGCTGGGGAGATGAACCACCACACCCAATAAAAAGCTGAAGGGACAGACATCAGCCTAAACAATCTAAGAGGAAAGAGCTACCAAATCCTTTTCCCACATTGTCTGAACAAAAGCTAAGAAGATCCCATCGCATAAGAATAAGGCATGAAATAACTTGCACTCTCAAAAGTGGGAAGAGAGTTGCAAGGGAAGATAAACATGACACACAGTCTTGGTACAGGACCAAGAGAACAAAAGGGTCAGAGAAAAGCTGAAGGGAGCTAAGTAGACTATTGTATAACAGGGTGCAAGAGACCAGTAGCACAAAGGGAATTAATTAATTAATTAATTGGTGGAGCTTTCCTTAATTATCTGTTGCTTTACCTCAGCATCCAATTACATGTTTCTTCATCATTTATGTTGGACACCACCACAGTTTTCAACTCCTGGACAGGCAGGATCATCAGTCTTCAGTGTTTGACACACTCCTTCCGACCAGAGGCAGAAGCAGAAGGACACATTATGTATCCCTAAGGGGATCCAATCACTTTGCTTTACCGAATCAATTTTATACAACCTTCAGAGCCTTGGTTATTAATACTACTCAGGTTGACTCTATTCTATGTGTATGATGCTCAATTTTTCTTTTGTAGTCTCTTCAGACAGCAGTCACAAAGCAGATGCAGTTTAATTAATACAGCTTGCACTGAATTCATGGGGTTTTTATTGCCTGTTCTTTCTGGGCACAGTATGGAATTTTAAAGGAAGATGATCCACAGGTTAAACATAGAAAGAGTTAAATGAATATGCAGGCAACCAACAGAATATACAAAGAACTGTTTACTGTAGTTTGCATCCTTGTGATTACTGGTTGGGCTTTTACAATCAAAGCATTCTATCCTCAGCTAAGTGAAATGGAAAAAGCTATTGGATTTTTGAGGCTTTCCTGGACATCCACAACTTTGTCTTTTTCTGAGTATATACCTTAAGAGCAATGCTATTATCCTGATTTTAGTTTGATTACTGCCTATACACAGATGATACATGTGAAATGTGACAAATAACACAGCATCTTGAAAATATGCCTGATACATTTGTATATAATAAAAAAATTATAAAACCCTCCAAATATTAGTAAAAAGTGACTAATCATATGTGATGCCTAAATTTTCAGTGCTGAAATTATTGCCTTCTAAAGATATAGTCATTCTTCTATTTTTCAAATATGAAAATTTAAGGATTCAATCAGCCATACGTAATAGCAGAATTTGCAAATCTTGAACAGATTTTCTCTTTCTATATATCAAGATATGTGACATAAGGTTTACTGCAAATTCCATTTTCCTTGACAGAAGATTATGCCATGGGGAAAGAGCACAAAAAATATTGACTTCAACATCTTTTATTACTTAAGAGGCTATTTTATTACAATACATTTTTAATTAATAAATAGCTATTCACAAAGCAAATACACTTAGCTTGCATAGTTCCCTCTCTCTTTCTTTCTGTCTCACATGCACATGCTCACACACTCATAGCAACCTGTAATGGAATTCCAAAAGGAAAACAGATTTAAATTATTAGCAATAATCTCTCACCAGTGCTGAAGGAAGAAAACATGCAAAGATTGCAAGCAGCAGTAGAATGTTGATTAATGAGTGATTTGCATCCCTCAGAGCACATCTGAAATCCCTTTATTAAGCTAGAACTGCGGTGTTGTGATGGTTTAGGCTGGAGAAACTGTGGGTCTGGAGACCTGCTCCCAGAGAGACCTGGTCCACTGTTTTTAATTTGTGCCTTCAGATTCAGGGATGAAAGATTTAAATATTCAGAGGAAAAGTTTAGAAACCTTATCTTACAAAAAGGGATAAATACAGACATACATGTTACCTGGTTCCTATTGAAACTTGATTTTGCTCTTGAGAACTGAGATGCTGGCATTTAATTAAAAACTAGATGTGACCTCACTATTCTTTAAAGCAAAGGTCAGAGCATAATCTGCCATAATTTATGCAAATTTTCAGTGGCCATTGGATCAGTTGTTCCATTGTTAGCTGACTGCATACTTACCATGAAATCCTAGACAGTTACCTCAAGTTAATTTTAATACACATGGTTTGAAGAAATATTGATCTCATGAGTACTTAGAATTAACAAAACTTGAGGGGGGAAAAAAAAGTAACAGAGAATAATACAAAAAGATTTTTTTAATTATTGTTTTAAGAAAAATAATACAGAAAGCAACAACAGTCACAAAAAACCCCTATGTATAAATTAAAATGTTTCAGGAAGTGTGCTGAAAACACCTGCCTTAGACCACAATTCAAAGAAGTCATTAAAACTTTGCTTTCAAATTGTTTAACTCTTCATTCAAGGGATCATAAGATCAAAATACAGTTTATTCTGAAACTGAATAACATGTTATCTTTTTTTACAATAAAAATCATATTGGCTTGCACTTGAAGTCTCCCTGAAATCAAATTTTGTCAAATATTAATATTTCTTCAGAGTATACTTTCTTCAAGTCATACTTTCACTGAAAAACTGACTGACACTTGTCCAAAAGCATTTGGGCTCACAAGACAGTAAATATACAACTAGCTTTTGGAAGGTTTTGACAAATACCTTCGTAAAGATAACACAAAGGTAAATACCACTCCAGATAACTTCATTTCAGATGTCTGTGTAAACCATTGTCAGTTTGAGATACAGAGATTAATCCTTCTTGAAGCTCAGGTTTATCTTAACCACAGGATGCATCTCATTTCTCTGAAACCCAAAATCCCTCCACACAGCCTGAGTAAGGAAGAAAGTGGTTTCCTTCCTAACTGCTTGTTTTCCTTCAGACAGCCCCATCTTTGCCTTAGTACTTAGTGTATTACCTTCATCTCTTAGCTCCATCTGTGTTTTGTTTAAAGATAATGGCTGTTCAAAGGCACATGTACTTACACAACCCCAAAACAAGTTTTGAAGCAGCCTGTACTGACTCTGGACCACAAGACATGCATTTGGATGTGCTTATCTTTCTCACTGTCGCAGGCGTATGGGACTGACAGTCATAGAGACCTGGAGAAAGCCTTCAGAGATGTGTACAGCCTTCTGTACAAAAGGGTTCATACTCTGAACAGAAACAATCAGGCAAGAGTGGTTTGCCTCTTAGTTATCTTGCAGTGAGTGATGTCTTTTGAAATTCTATGTTATAATGTAACAATAAAGGTATAAATTTCACATAGATACAAGAGAACTGCGTTCAGAGGGATTGAAGGTAAAGATTATTGCTGCAAGCTGAGATCATGGGACAGGACAGTGTTCTGTGGGAAACATGATGGCTTTTGGATCAACTCTGGCTCTGCATTTCTGTCATAAAAGCCCACATGGGGTGAATTTGCATGAATGAGCAGGGCCTGTGTGTGTGTGTGATACCAGAAACCAGATCAAAGAAAGAATAGGTAGGTGCTGAGAGGCAGCAAGTAAAACTCTCCTAAGAATACATAAGGTCTGGAGACTCAGTCCTGTGGATTCACAAGAACAGAAAAACTCAGAACATCAAGATTCTCAAGTCTCTCAAGGCCACAAGCACGTCATGACACCAGGTAATTGTCAGTGAGTGTCTGAGTGTGAGGCAATAACTGAGCATAATGTGTGAATTGTTATCTGCTATTAATAGTAACAGCTTGATTCTACTAACAGTCTAACTAGTAAGAAGTGATCTAATAGACACTGATTGTGATCTTTTTCTCTCCTGACTTGAACACCCACCAGGAAAATTTGCAAATTTACTCATGAAATCACCCTATCCTTTCTTGACTCCCTAGGACTAGCACAGGCTAATTAGTGGTTGCCTGCCTGAGCCCCATCTGTACCTCACTTGACCAGTAAATATTCCACTAATCCTGCTCATTGTCCCTTCACTGACCTGCCTACTTTGCATCATGTGCATCAGGAAAGTCTGAGATTTTGCATATCCTCAGGGCAGAGTTGGTTGTCAAGTACCAGATAAAAATCCTATATGGTCACTATGGAGGAGGCATTTTTTGTGTGCTCTATGGCAATCTTCTCTTGTATCTGCAGCAGAAGTAAGATTTATTCTGAAGGTCTGTTGTGGTAATTCCCGAAAAATGGAGAAGGGGTTTAATGGGACTGTTGCAGTCATCAAATCTACATTTGTGTTAATCGAATGAAACGTGCTTTCAGTGATTATGACCTTGGTCATTACTGCAAAAGCTCTTTCTGTCACAATTTTGACTGGGAACTTATTCCGGGGCCTTATTTTTCTGATTGTTAGAAACCTCCTTGTGACATCCAGTCTTACATGTCTTCATAGCAACTTTATCCTTTTCTTTACATTATATAGTCCTTGTTCCAGTTAGTGTTAACCTGTCTCAAAATACTTAGAAGCAAAAGTTTGTTTTGTTAGGCTGACAACTTTTCGAAATCTCTTCATTACCCTTTGACTGTAAAATGGATTTTGTATTCATCTGATCATCCCTGAAGACCCTGTTCATATTGTTCCAACTCTAGCACATCATTTTGCTGAGCAAAGTATTGTGTTCAGTTTCTAAACAAAATATCTCAGAGTAGTTCTGCTATTTTCTGCTTGATTTTCCCAGAATCATAGAACCATTTTAGTTGGAAAAGATATTTAATATCATCAAGTCCAACCATTAACCTAGCACTAAACCTAATGGCCTGTGGCCCTAAGTGCCTCATCTACATATCCTGGAAATAAATCAAAGGATGGCGACTCAACCACTTCCCTGGGGAGCCTGTCCCAGTGCTTGACAACCCTTTCAGGGAATAAAATTTTCCCAGTATCTCACCTGGGCCTTCTCCAGCACAATGTGAGGTCATTTCCTTTCATGCTGTCTCTTCTAATATCCACGGGCACTGGCACATACCTGTTACATGGACATAGGGCCCATAAAAGAGGCTCTGGTCATCAAGGGCCTGTATGCTGAGACACAGATCTTACTCTTAGGCTTCCTGGGTTGGGTTTAAAATGTCAGTGAGAATTCAGTTGGTGGACATCAATCAGCAAAGATTAGTGCTAAGTGAAACCACTGAACCTCAGTACAGGAACAGACATAATAATGGATACCTTACCTGTCTCTCATTAGCACGATCTGTAGTGGGGTTTTCCCTACCCTGACCACATTTCCAATGGAGTGGCAGTGACTTTCTGTTTTTCAGAGGTCTGTATCAGGTGGCAGAAGCAGGATGCTCTGTAAGGGAAGGCCAGCCAGGAACTGAATCTGATAGCAAACCAGGCATTAAGCAAGATCCTCACAAGAGGTGCAGTCCCATAGTACCTGAACTAAAACAACCCTCCAGAATAGGTCAGCAACTGCAGCAAGGTTAAGCCAGTAGTCCAGACAATCCAGACAAAACTGTAGTAAAATGGTAGTCCAAGATCAAGCCAGAAAGTCAAGTCAGCAGATTAGGGTCAGTAGCAGCAAAGTTCATGGCCAGACCCCAGTGCCTGGCTGCCCTGTAGCTCTACCAGAGACCAATTGCAGATATCTGACCTCCTGAGCAAAGAACGGGCAGCCCCTGGCCAGATTCTCTGTTCTTGCTCATGCAGCTCTTTCTGCAGCACTCTGACCCAAGGCTACCCTGCTGCAAGGTTACAAAGACCTTGAACAAGCAAAGCCCAGTGAGAAGGGGAAGAGGTTGCAGAACTTGGTGTTCTAAGGACCTAATAGCATGGATGTTACTGAACTTAGGATTCTGGATAAGGAACAGATAGATGCCATCAGACAAAAGGGGGATCCTGTCAGTGTCATAAAAAGGAACATGTGTTTAGACTGGTGTAAACAGCACTCTTGTTCCAGTTGTCAGAATGAGTCAAGCAGCCACTGTTTAATTAACAGCAGCTTTTATTTCCCTAAAGTTGGCATTCTAGAGTGAATGAGAGAGGGGGTAGAACTACCAGCAGTGGTCACCTGAAACAAAAAGAAATTCAGCAGAAGAAACAGGAAGGCCTGTAATTCAAATCCTAAGGAAGATGGTCCTTTAAGAGCTTCTGCCCACAAAGCTTTGACAAAATAAGGAAGCCCTGAGCCTGCCCCAAAGACAGAGAGGGTATCGTTTTCTACTCACCGAAACACCTCTAGTGATAAACACCATTTCTGTTGATTGGAGTACAATTTCTCCCAATAAGATGGACAAGCTTCAAATTTAGGGGTAATCTTTGCCTGTTTCTCTTCTGAAGTGACTCATAAATGACCAGTGTTCTGCACTTTCAAATTCCTTTGTCTGGTGAGAAATAACCACATTGCGAGCTGCTCTGCCTGTGCCACCAATGTTGGTCCCATAGTAAAACAATTCTGATGAAGACATCAGATACGCAATCGTCCTTCATATAAGGTCACAAGCACACTTTTTGAATTTTATTGGAGGCTTTGGCTCCTTCAGATTGGAGATTAATCTGCTGATAACGTCTAAAAAGGTGAACAATATTTCTATTGGTTCCTTCACGTAGTTCGTGCTAGCACGTGAATCTATATATTTCCTCCTTTGTAGTCGTTTGCGAAATACAGGAAT
>NW_008238435.1:274836-295042 GCF_000691975.1 Corvus brachyrhynchos
TTGCAGAGTTTGATCTAGGGAATACCTGGAGAGTGAAGTTTCATCTGTCTGTGGTTAGGATGGCAATAAAAGAACATCTTTCTACTCCAGTGTTGTGGTTGCTTCTCCTCTCCATTCAAGTCTCTCTGGGTAAGTACATACTTTATTTCACTTAAGGCAGTGAGATAAGAAAAGTATGCAAATTTAATATAAATAGGTTGTTATTCTATGAACCTGTAAAGCAAAGTGACAAAAAGGTGTTCAAGTATGTTTCTGTCTTTGATTTAATCTCCTTGGTAATCCTGAGATAAAGAAGGGTAAGCCATTTGTAAAAATGTTGTATTTTACTCAGACATCAGTGACTGGCTATTCTCATAAGAATTCAAGTCCAAATTTTGTAAACTGTTGAGTTGTACTAAAACATGGTTGGGTATTCTTATTACTGTCTTATCTCTCCTGCTGAGCTCTTTGTAGACAGAATTAATAATTCCAGGTCTTTGTTCAACACCAGTTAAAATGATGTGTCTCTGCCCTGTGTGTCCAGTGGAGTTTGGATAACACAACATCCCCTCAGTTGTGCCTGCATATCTGAAGCTTATCACTATTTGCCTCTCTGCTCTTCTAGACCTATGTGTACATGCTTGATGTTGGTGATGAGAGACAGATTTTGTAAACCTCATTTTTTTCTCTCTATACATGGAGGTGACATTATGGCATTGTGGTGGTGGTTCATCCCCATATGAGGAGAAAAAGACTTCACAGTTGATGCTTTGCTATGGCATGGCCCTAGTCTTGAAGGTTCTCTCCAGTTGTGTGGATGCAGTCAGAGTTCACATGGCAGAGAACAGAAAGCATTCTTGACATACATTTTCATAGTACGAAACATTTTTATCTGGACACCTTTGTAGTGATGTTTTCATGTCACCTGAGCCGTACTGTAGAAATGAGAGTGAGTTTTGTGCCAACTCCTTGCTAACATCAGGGAACAGTAACAGATGACTGGAAGATGCAGACAAGAGTAGCTTTACCTTGACAACATCATCAGCACCTACAACCCTCATCTCTGCTCCAGTAGCACTTGCACTCTCCATGCTACTACAGGAGTTCTGATGTTCCCCAGGCATGGAGCACTGCGCAGAGCAGTGCAGGAGCCACTACCCTCAGGGAGTGAGCTGGCAATCTGCCCCTGAGGCAGCAGGCCTTGGCTGAAAACCTCCTCTTAGGGCTTGGGGACAGGAATGCATGCTGCATTCTCATCCTTGGCCTACAAGAAGAACTGGGTTTTCAGCTGGAGCAAGCAGAAATCTCATGCCTTCTCAGCCAAGCCAAACACCCAACCACTGAATTCAATGAAGGTATTTGTGGGACATGCTGTGGTGTGTGAGGAAATACAAAATTGTCCCTGTATGTATTATAAAAAATTCAGAGAAGACTGATTACAGCAAATGATTGCTTTTTTAAGGAAATATTTAAATCTGTCAGTTGGGTTATGCCTACCTCTGCATGCAGTCTTGCATGCTGTTACATGTTGAAAATGACAGATATACAATTACTTAACAATTCAAGTGCAGAGAGGTTATATAGTTGAGTGAAGAGCTGTTGGTTTTGCTCCTGGATATGGCTAATAGAAATAGGTTATCTGGTTCCTTTAAAAATGTATGATGAATTCAACTTTTCTTAGAATTCATTTCTCTTTTAAATGTATAAATGTTTTAGCTGAGAAAACTCTTTTTTTGGACTATGTTTTTCAAATAGCCTGGGGGTTGTTCTCCAGAATGTCTTTCAAGAAACTTACAAGACTTATTACAGAAAGATTACGCTCCCTCTGAGACAACATGTTGCAGGCACAAAGTGGTTTCATAGTTATCTGAGGGTTGTGCTATGTATGTGACTTTCTAACTCAGGAAACTTGAGGAGAGAGAATACTTTACAGAAAAAAAAAGGGGTTGGAAGTTACCAATTGTCACTTGAATAACCACCTTTCTTCTTTTTCGTTTCCAAATCTAAATGATAGGCCGGAAATTGCAAGGAAATTGAGCAGTGTTAGGAAAGAGGTAAAGCCTTTGCTGTGTATAAGAGGCTATCCTGTGTCAAAGCCACATTGTCTGTGTCTGATGAAGCAGTTAAAAACCACATGAAGATGGAGGCAAAACTGCCTTCCAATTGACTACTGCTAGCAGTTTACTCTGCAATAAGAAATGAAACAATGGTTAGTTTTGGAAAGAAGTGGCTGCACTAGCACCAGCTCATGGGCTGACTGACACACTTGCACTGAGCAGAGAGAGGAATTAGATTTGTTTCCAAATGCAAAGAAAAATTATATAATGTCATTTCACAATGTCAGACCACAGCAAGATGTGTGATACGTAGAAACACCTCTCTCTTTGGAGGAAGAGAGGGAAGGTGATATTTTACATAACGGATTGTCTTGAAAAAATCTTACAGGAAAACCCAAGATTCTTAGTGCAAATCATCTTTTGTCACTTATCAAATGCCATCATTGATAGATGATCTTCCCAGACTATTTTCAGGATTTGCATAGCTGCATTGCTTTCCATTCACATCAGTGCCCAGTGCTGGGTCTGCAGGAGTACTGCAGGTTTCTCTTGGCACCTGGTCACTGTGGCTGTGAGTGCAGATCAACAGGGCCCATAGCCAGGCATGGCTGTGCCTGAACACAGATGCACCTGCCACATGGCACAGGCAATGGGAGAAGGTCCACATCTGTGCTTAAATGGGCCCACGGGCAGAGGATGTGGGTGGAAAACCCAGGTAAATGTTTGCTTTAATATTCCATTGTGTGTCAGGTGTTGAAACAGTGAAAATTTGTGCCCAAAGTTATTAGGCTTCTTATGTGACTGTCCTGTAAACCTCCTTTAGCGATGTGGTGAATCTGAGTAATCCTCCAGGCCCAAAAGAAGTTGCCAGGCCTCTTCAGGGATTTACCTGTTTCATAACATGCTGAAATGCAAATCTGACCAAACTGAGGACAAAACTCAGATGTAGTGGCCAACTTCTTCCTGTTTCCTTTGCACATTTAGCTTGTAGTTTGTCCTTAACCTGGGAATACAGCAGACCTGCACGTGATTTTCTACCATTTGATTTTCCACCTATTTCATGGGTATCCCCTTTCATGCTCTAAACACCAGTGACTTTGACTCCAACTGGTAGTGAGGCTAACTTTTAGTCCAAACAGCCACACGTATGTAATACTCATATACAAATGTATACCCACACACACCACAGCTGTACATGGCTGCCCACACAGACAGAAACATGCGACATGTGACACATGTGACACAAACATACACAGAGCCAGTGGCCTTATAATGATCTATCAGCTTCTGTAAAGGCTTAGACATGGTCCCACACAACAGTCTTGTCATTAAATTGGACATATGTGGGTTTGATGGATGGACTATTCAATGGATAAGAAATTGGCTGGATGGATGCGTCCAAAGAGTTGCAGTCAATGGCTCAATGTCCAAATGGAGATCAGTGACAAGTGGTGTCCCTCAGGGGGATGGGAACTGCTCAAAATCCTTATTACTGACATTAGTAGTGGGATTGAGTTCACCCTTGGCAAGTTTCCAGAGGACACCAATCTCAGTGGTGCAGCCACCGAGGGAAGGAATGCTATCCAGAGGAATCTTGACAGGTTTGAAAAATGAGCCTCACCCCATGAAGTTCAACAAGGCCAAGTGCAAGGTCCTGTACCTGGCTCAGGATGCATGGCTTGAGAGCAGCCCCGTGGAGAAGAACTTGGGGATACTGGTGGGGATAAATTGGACATGAGCCGGCAGTGTGCCCTTGAAGCCCAGAAAGCCAACTTTGAGTTGGGTCTTTCAGCTGACCCCCTCACCTTACCACCTCTGCAGTAGCTGGCCTGGCCCCTCTGGTCCCTGTAGTAGCCAGCTCCTCCAGTTATCCCACTCCCAAAGACACACACACAGACTTGGCTTCCAGGCCAATTAACTCACAGGAAAATGAAGCTTCATCTACCGTAGCAATCACACACTGACGTGTGGTCCCCTCACCCACTCCAGTTGGCAGTGTCTATTGTGGCAGGCTTTGTGAATCACAAAGCAGGGACATTACTTGGCATTTCACAGCCCTGATAAGTCAGTATAAGAGAAAGGTTGCCTGTCATTAGAAATAACTTACATTTTAGCAGTGCAGTTAGCTCATGCTTGTAAATACACACATAATTCCTTGCAAAAAGCCCCCAAACCTTTAACGTTGGACTATTTAGAAAAGTGAACCAAATAAATCCGATGTAAGAGTAAATTAAGAGTAATAATAATCTCATTAACATCTGCAATAGATAATCATGATTGGGCTCTGTCCTTTCTATAACCTTGTTCTATCTAAAGGTGCTGATGAATTGAGGCTGTCAAACGGAACGGGCCCCTGCTCTGGGAGAGTGGAAGTAAAACATGAGGAGCAGTGGGGAACCGTGTGTGATGGTGACTGGACCATAAAAGATGCTGAGGTTGTTTGTAAGCAACTACGTTGTGGATATGCTGTTAAGGCCCTTAATCGAGCTCCTTTTGGAGAAGGAACTGGACCGACGTGGTTGTACCGAGTTGATTGCCGTGGTGATGAATCTGCTCTCTGGAACTGCACACATACAGGATGGGGTTCTTTTACCTGCCCCCATTACTTTGATATTGGAGTGATCTGCTCAGGTAAGAAGTGATCCAAATTTGTATAATGGAAGAAAGATACGAGCCTGGGATCAAACTTTGTCCAGGTTGGATAAAGCCAAGTGCTCCCTCTAGTCATCCAAAGCAAGTTGCTTCAGCATTGAGTCTTCTGCTGACTGCAAGTACAAGTCTCCTTTGCCTGGACACAGCAATGACATAGAATGGGCATATTAAGTGACATAGAACAGGGGGAAAAAAAGCATTATTTGTTTCTACCACAGCTCTCCCAGGCAACAGGAGAGCAGTACTGAACTTGTCTATGACCAGGAATGGGGGCTAAAAAAGCAGTCGTAGGTGGAGAAGCAAGAAAATGCAGTGTTATGTCCTACAACTGCCCTTCTTCTCCAGATCTTCACGTTAGCTAAGACAGGACAGTCTGCAATGGCAAAAAAAGTCCAATATCTGTCTGGCTGCTCCCTATGCAAGATTTTACTCTTTGGAGAAAAACCATTGTAAGAGGTTTTTCCTTCCCAGCTTCAGGACTTTACATTTGTCCTGTTTTGATTTTTGTAAGGTTCCTGTCAGCCCATTAGTCTAGCCTGTCTAGATCTCCCTGAATGGCAGCTCTGCCCTCGTGGTTATCTCCCTCCCCCCCCAAAATCATAAGAGTGTACTCCATCACCTTGTCCATGAAGAGAAGACACTGAGGAGAACAGGCCCCTGGAAAGACACAACAAGTGATATTCCACTTGCTGACCATCTTCAGGTAGAGATTAACTCACTAATGACTGAGCCTGACTGTTCAATTAGCTTAACCATGTTGTCCTTCCACCCAGACTGTAACATCCTACTTTTTGGACATAAGAATATTGTGCAAGACAATGTTAATGGCAGTGCTAAATGTGAGGTAAATGACATGTGCTGCTGTCCCCTCATCCATAAATCCATTATTATCAGAGAAGGCAATACAGTCTAACAGGCATAATACACACTTGATAAAATCATGCTGACTCTTCCCATTCATCTCCTTGTGCCCACAAATGTGTTCCCGGAAGATTCACTCCATATTTTTCCCAAGTACCAAAGTGAGGCTGGTCAGCCTGTAGATCTCCAGACTGTCTTCTTAGCCTTTTCTGAAACTGGGTAGAACATTTCCTGTTTCCTCTTCCTAGGGTGCTTTAGCTTCCTACTCACTGAAATAATGAAGTCTCAAGGACACACACTAGTAAATGACTATTTGTCTATTTATCTACTTGGGGATTGCTACTTTTCAGTCATTGGCAGATGTTCAAAGCTTCCCTCCTTCTTTCCCAAAGATTTAGTGTTTTCACATACTGAGAAATGAGCAATCCCATACACCATTTTCTTTCTTATCAGTGGTATACAGGAATTGCCCCAGTCACAATTTAAAAGTATCAGTGATCCTCAGAGAAGTGACATGTGTCTTGCCCACTGAGGTACAGGAGTTATGAAAATAGGTTAGTACAACCAACCCTTGATGCTGGATTTCTTGGTTTTTGGTTTTTTCCAGGCTTCTCTGATCTGCGTCTGACTGGAGGGGACACTGCCTGCTCAGGACATTTGGAAGTAAAGCAAGAAGAATCTTGGGTGACTGTCTGTTTTTCACACATTGATTTCAAAACTGCCTCAGTTGTATGTAATGAGTTAGAGTGTGGCCACGCTGTGGATACCTTGAGAGGAACTCACTTTGGAGACAGACATGAACTGATCTGGCAAGAAGAGTTTCACTGTGTAGGGGATGAGATTCACCTTGCAGATTGTCCCAGGAACATACACCACACTAACACGTGCTCTCATGATGCCACTGTTGTGTGTTCAGGTGAGACTTTGGGCTGATGGACGTAATTCACCACTGTCCTCTATGCCTTCTTCCTGTTAAACCACAGTTCAGAGCCTTTGCACACTTCTATGGTCCTCAGGATCCCTGGATGCTTCCCCCATCATGCCTTGAGCCATTCAAGGGGGACCAGGAAATAACAGAGAGTAGTCCCACTCACTCATTCACTCTACTCAGAGTCTGCATCTAACATGGGCTGTTCTAACCACTTCACTACTGCACCAGAGGCAGACTCCAAAAGGGCTGTCATTTCTTTTATGCTATTAGAGATAAGCACTCAACAGTGCTAAGAATGCTTTACATGTCTTTCTCTTATGAATAAAAGGAAAAAGGGCCAGAGCAGACAAGCAGGAATATTCAGACATTAATTTCTTTCCTGTGGTGCCAGTGTGTATGTAAATCCCTGGCTCTTTAGTTAATTATAAAACTGGGAGAGGTACCCTATCGCCAAAAGGTTGAAGGAGGCACAAGCTACAACTGTAAGTTATTAAAAAAATAAATAAATAAAAAGGTTTCCAGAGGCCTAGATGACTTTCATTGTGACTGGCAGGTAACATTACTTAAAAACTCCACACAGTCACAGCTGCTGGGGGCTCTGAATATGGCTCTGTATTGCAACCCGCTGCAAAAGCGAAGATTAGACCTAGCAAACACAACTTTTTTCCTGAGGCCACAGTTCTAAAGGGTAAAGTAAACCTGGGGCAGAACTGCTGGCAACTTTCTCACAAAACAAGCCTGGAAAATGATTGCACTTCATGTCCATTGTCCAGTCAAAGGTCTCCATTCTATTTCAAGATTGCCTTGGACACTGTACCCCTAACCACAGTGACCTGGACCACTGGCTGGAGAGCTGTGGCAGCCAAATAGCTCAGTTAAGGCATCTAACAGGCCTTGGCTCCTGCTTCTGTCTTGCAAGAGTCTTAGTCAGAGTCTTTCAGTCAGAGCTGAAATCCTGGTCTCATTAGGGGTACAATGCAAGGACAAGGTAAGGGTAGAAAGTAACAGTGTGAGAAGACAGAGGGACTGCATGGGGCTGGCAGTAGGACACCACAGTGCCACCCATGCTGCCCTTAATTTATTGCGAATATGCTGATGGATATGGCCTGTGGTGTTCAGAGCCTTTCTGTGGGGCATGGAGAAAAGCTGAGAATTCCCCACTGCAGCTTCTACTTACCAGGAAATGTGACATGACCAACTACTGGGAAAGAGAGTGACACCAGTTGCTCCTACTCTACCATGTGTGAGGTAGTACTGAAACTGCCTCTGAAAGAGAAGATGTTGTAAGGTAGAAGCAGTATTGAGGGGGGAGGAGAGAGCAGAGCAAGGAAGAGACACTGAACTTAAAGAGACAAAAGATTTTTAGTCATACAGTGCAGGCTACCTCACAAAAAATATAGAGGGGTTTTTTGGAGCTGGCTTATCAGCATCCTGTTCCAGCATGCTTTCCAGTAACCTGACACATAAATAAGTGCTAGTTCCTTGCACTTATCGAGGTCTCTTACAGCTTTCAGTGCAACGGCACAGAAAACCAAAAGTAACTGCTAAGCTCCTTTGTTCTTTCTGCAGGCTACGGTGGGTACAGGCTGGCAAATGGCAGTACTGCATGCTCAGGGAGAGTAGAGCTTCTTCACGGAGGGACATGGGGAACCCTGTGTGACTACCTGTGGGATCTACCAGCTGCCAATATCATCTGCCAGCAGCTAGACTGTGGAGTTGCACTACAGATACCAAGTGAACAGTCCTTTGGGGAAGGAAATGGGACTGTCTGGAATGGCACATTCAGCTGCAAGAAGAATGGCTCACGCCTGAGAGACTGTCCTGTGCGTGCTCTAAGTCATGATGAATGCCCTGCTGGAAAAGAGGCTCGTGTGGTGTGTTCAGGTGAGCAGTGGAAAGGTCTAAGGAGAAAATTGAAAAACTCCTTCCTTGAGGAAAAATATGGACTCAAAATTCAGAGGGTGTATGTGGAGTCAGGGTGTATGTGGAGGGCGTATGTGGAGTCCATCTTTTGTCTGCTGCAACAGGAGTCAAGGCTGCACTTCGCCTGTACCACAAGGTTGCTCTCTCTGAAATGCTCCTTGTGTCAGGCAGCAGCAAGAACAGGGCAGCTCCACAGCTCAGGATGAGGGCACAGAGGCTGAGCACAGCACAGACAGAGCCCTTGTCACCAAGGCACAATCCAAAGCACCTGCACAGAGGAAGGTACTGGTAATAAGGTCTATGTGCAGCCCCAGAGAAGTCAAAGCAATCAGTGAGATGTAGGGTCCAGCTGGAGAGGACAGCCAGGCATAGCATGAGACAAGACTGGAGACAGTTACACCTGTCAGGTACTTGAGGCAAGGACTGAATTCCTGGTCGAGGTTTAAGTGAGGACTTGGACCAGCAGTTGAAGGATGCAGAACTGTAGGCCCTTGGTGATACCGGTCTGAACATTTAAGGTCTATTGGTTGACCCAGAGCCCCAAAACCTAGTGCCCTGATTTTAAAATTTGCAAATGGGACCTGATCCTTTTCTAGTCATTCTTCTCAGTAAAATAGGATGGACTGAAGTCTTGTTATGGGTATGGAAGTTTCTAGTTACAAGTCTGGCCCAGTTAAGTCATTTTTACTACTGAATGATAAGGAAAACTCATTCCCATTTCCCAGTCACTTCCAGGTCATGCCCATGAGCAATTGCAAATGTAACACTCCAGTACTCCCTTTCTCTTACATTCAGGGTGTCCAGGGGGCAGGCTGGTGAATGGCACCACATGTTCTGGCATAGTGGAGATCCGCCATGGAGACACGTGGGGAAGACTCTGCCGCTCCCACTGGAATTTGCAAGCTGCCAGTGTTCTCTGCCATCAGCTGAACTGTGGCTATGCAAAGTCAATCCAGATGGAAGATGGTTTTGTGGATGGGAATGGGCCTATATGGAGAGATGCTTTTCACTGTGAAGGCACAGAGTCCTGCCTGTGGGATTGTGCTCAAGTGACTTTGGGGAATCCAACATGTTCAGCCAAAGAAGCAGCCACTGTAACTTGCTCAGGTAAGTCAGCAGTGGCCTTTTATGGGTGGTGCAACTTCAGACCAAAGCAGTGCTGGTGATCTCACTGACAGGATCTAGACTATGAGCTGGGGAAGCCTTTCTCACTTCCCATCACAGGCTTTTGTGTGCATGAAAGCAAACAAAGCCTTAACAGGGACAGTCTCCTTAACCAGTGGTGAGAATTAATATTTTACCAGCACAGAAATTTGTCTTCCATAGCTCTCCTGCAAGTTATTCCTACTGCAGTAAGAGCAGTAGATGTTACTCAATATGTTTTCCAGCTCTCTTGAGCCCAGGTCTTGCTGAATCACTCAGACTCTCAGGGGGCGAGAGCCGCTGTGATGGGCGAGTTGAGATCTTCCTCCATGGTGTGTGGAGCAGAGTCCTGGATGATGACTGGGACATCAAGGATGCTCATGTGGTGTGCAGACAGCTCCAGTGTGGAACTGCCGAGAAAGCCTATTACCTTCCAAAGTCTGAGCGAGGGATGGGTCTTGTTGGCCTAAGGAGTGTCCAGTGTACTGGAAATGAGACTCAGCTGATGCTCTGCAACACCTCCCATCATCAGACAGTGCCAACAGGAGTTTCTGAAGATGTTGGTGTGATTTGTTTGGGTGAGTCACTGTGTGAAAGGTACAGAATGTTTCCTAGGGTTTCTTCAGCCCACCTTGTGGTGTCACCAGATCTTAAGTAGGTATGAGTCTGAGCTTGATGATAGTTAAGGAAGCAAGTGTAATTTACATAATACTTTCGTCATCTGAATTTCTTACAGAATTATCTTCCAGAATCAAAAAGAACTCTTGGAACACAGAAGCCATAAGAACACTAATTTGGCTATGATTGCCAAGCATTCTTACTGCCACCTGAGAAGTAAATATCTTTTATTTTGTGACATCTCCATATGTATAGATACCTGCAGCCTTTCTACAGAATATTACAACTGCTTCTACTCTTCTCTGATTTTGTAACCCATCTGCAACAGGAACAGTCTCTGTCTCTAACTAAATGAGTATAGATAGAAAACAGGTTGTCTGGCTTTCTAAGACAAGGTGGCCTCTATGTATACTTAGTATGATTAGACACTCCTTGTTGCAACATCTCACAGAACTTATTCAAACATCTACCTGATGCACGAGTAGGCCTTTCCCTTTATGCAATTTTAGCCTCACAGGACTTCTGCCCAAGCAACCATAGCAGAAGAATTGGGATATAACAAGAACATGATGTCTTAAAAGTGCTTCAGAAACATTGCCATTATGCTGACCTGTGCATTATAGTTGTGTTGCATGTTGGCAGCTGGATTTTCTTCCTACAGGCAGCAGGCAGATGAAGCTGGTGAATGGAACAAACCGCTGCACTGGGAGAGTAGAGCTTTATCATCATGGCATCTGGGGCACCATCTGCGATGATAACTGGGATCTATCAGATGCCAACGTTGTTTGCAAACAGCTTGGATGTGGACATGCCATCGAGGCATTCGTCTCTGCTCACTATGGAGCAGGGTCAGGGCAGATCTGGCTGGATGACGTGAATTGTACTGGGGCTGAATCTGATCTCTGGGCATGTCCCTCTAGGGCATGGGGCCAGCACAACTGCCAACACAAAGAGGATGCTGGAGTCCTGTGCTCAGGTGTGTTTGGAAAATCCTCTTTTGAGCCTGTGGGTTCAAACAGGAGGGCTGCATGAACAGGAAGTAGAGAACAGTGGAGACTTGCTAGGACAGCCTCTTGCTGTCTTGATTACTTGAGGCATAGCTGGTCAGCACATCTTCTTGGTCCTACCAGGGTACACAGGATCTACAGAAGCCCATATTAAGCACCAACACACACATACATACAAAAAAGACTGTGGTGTGGTAGGATATTTGGGGGATAAATTGGACAGGTTTGTAAAGATTTCCACTGCAAGGAGCAGTGTGCTCATTAGTCAGTTACAGCTGCCTCTGAAACCAATGGAAACAACCCACTGTGCACCAAAGCATCAGACAATCCAAGCAGTTTATGGTGGCTCTGCTCACACATATTTAAGACAGAATGGCAACAGCAAGAGAGAGGAGAAATAGAAGAGATGTGGAAAAAAATACTGATGACCCCTGAAGGGAGTGCAGACTGTTAGGGCCCACTATGGAGCCAGTACCAATCCTAAAAGGACTGCAGCCTCTGAAGCATCCATGCTCCACAATACAGGTAGAACCAAAACAGGCAGTCAGCACTGTAAATGAAGTGTTATTACACAGGCAGGGAAGAAACAAGTCACAAGAAGTTTGTGGCACTAATTCCATTTTTATGTCTTCACTTCCAGATTTCCTGGCTCTGAGGCTGGTGAATGGCAATGACTGTGCTGGGCGTGTAGAAGTTTTCTACAACGGGACGTGGGGGAGCGTTTGTTCCAATCGCATGTCCCAGCTCACCGCAGCAACTGTGTGCAAACACCTGGGCTGTGGAGAGGGGGGAAGAATAGCAACAGACTTCAAATATGGCAGAGGGTCTGGGCCCACGTGGCTGGACCACATTGAGTGCACTGAGCAGCACAGCTCTCTCTGGCAGTGTCAGTCAGACCCCTGGAATCCTCAGTCGTGTGATAACCGAGCAGAAGAGACCCATATTACTTGCACTGGTGATTAGAAATGCATTTGTATATGGCCAGACATATACATTAACATATGCATGCACATGTGGACGTTGCAGTAACTACCTTATGTTCACTTGTTATCTGGTATATATTATTTCTAGTTTCATGCAAATGGCAGCAACATTGTTCTTTGTCTATATCCTTGACTCAAAGGAGTGAATTAAAATCACAGAGTGCTGTCACCCAGTGAAATCCCAAGGAATTCCCTAACAGGATGGTGCCATTGCATATTTTTTAATGCAAAAATCTATGATACATAGTCAGTCTGTGAGATCTGAGTTGGGATGAGACTTCCCAAGAGGTGTAGAGGCAAGTCTATGTTTCTACATGTATGGAGGCATATCAGTGTATACACATAGCCATGGCCAAGTGTACAGATCAGTTTGGTTCTAAAGGTCCCTTTCTAATGCCTGCTCTTATGACAGCATTTCACACCTGTGGGCATCAATACCTGTATTCATATACATTCACTATAATACAAATGAACTCTGGATGACATTCAGATATCCTGAAAGAGATTGCAGCTGCCCCATGAGAAGGACAGCATAACCATTAGGAAAATTATTACTCACAGCAACAGCCAAAGAGCCATCCACCAAGAACTAAACAGGCCATACATATTTCAGGAAACAATGAACTTGATGGTTAATCTTCAGGTATTTTATACTTCCTTGATTTTTTTCAGAGAAAAATTATTTACTTAATTATTTAAATTCTGCAGGAAGAAGGGAGGCAACATCTCCAGCTGCACTTGCTGAGTGTCCAAACTCTACAAGTTGTTCAGGTACCTCCACCTCTTTGTTTTTCTTCATTGGTCCCTGTGGACCTTCCTGCTGTTTCAGTAAAACAGAAGATCTCTGTGTTTTGCAGACCGGGAGAAGTTGCGAGTCATGGGAGGAGAGGATGAATGTTCAGGCAGAGTGGAGATTTGGCACCAGGGTTCCTGGGGAACAATCTGTGATGACACCTGGGACATGGCAGATGCCAACGTTGTATGCAGGCAGCTGGGCTGTGGATCTGCTGTGTCTGCTCTCAGCGAAGCTGCCTTTGGGGAAGGAACTGGTCCCATCTGGTTGGAGAAGGTGCACTGTAAAGGAACAGAGCTGTCTCTTTGGGACTGTCCTACCAAGCCTTTGTTTGGCAAAAACTGTGACCATAAGGAAGATGCTGCTGTGAATTGCTCTGGTTAGTGACTGGTCCTTTATTACACAGGTCTGGGAAGGAGGTGGGTAGGGGAGAATTATGCCAGCTATATTTCCCAGTGACTAGCCCTTTCATATTTTTGACTGCAAGAACCACACAAATTATACGAAGCTGATCTTCCTATTTTTCACACTTGCCTCTTCCCTAATCTGGACTCACCTTCCTTTTGCAGGTGTGACAGAAACAACAGCATCACCCACGAGAGCAGGTAAATTCCTTCCCCCTCCTTTCTTTCTCTCATCAAATGACAATTTAATGTCCCTGATACTTGGCAGATAAAACAGCAGTTTATTTCAGCTCATCAGAAAGCACTTCCCACAGCCTTTCATAAAGGAAAACTGAATGGCACCATCTCCAGATGCTGAATTCTATCTGCTTGAGCAGGACCCATAACAGAGCAGCAGGTGCCCTGCTCACCCTACTAGCATGGGCACAGCAAGAGGCTGCAGAGGAGCAGCCCTTTGGGACATCTGATTCTCTACCTGTTTACCCTTCATTTCCATTCAGATCGTCCCCGCCGCCCTGCCACAGGCAGCACGAGACTTTCAGTGCCTGTCATCCTCTCCATTATCCTAGGGACTCTTCTCTGCCTGGTCCTTGCCATTCTTGCTGGGCAGATCCGACGTGCCAGGGCACAGCAGAGAGGTGGGTCTCTCAGGACTGGTAAGAAATACCTCCTTTACATGGCCCCAAATGTTTACCTTGCTGGGGAGGCAGTGGGGGTGGGTGACTGAGATGAGCAGCATCTGTTGCCACACTAAGATTTTTTCACTACTTTCTGGCAGTGAAAGAGCCCAGAGGTGCTTATCCTCAGTCAGCAGCTCTTGGTGCCTTTCTAGGTGCCAACCAGGCCACATAGACCCCTTTAAGGCACTTCTCCTTTTCATGACCCCAGCCTGAGTATGAGCAGAGACTGTGTAAGTGATCATTACCTTTTACTTTCAGGCTCCGGACTATCCTACGATCCCTTCTCCGAGGCTGTCTATGAAGAGATTGATTACAGCCTGATGAGGAAAAAGCAGGGCGTGACTTTCCTCTCAGGTCTGTGTGTGTGTCATGCTCTTCCCAAGGGAAAGCTCCTCCTTTCTGATCCCAGTTTGATACTTTGCAGGTCCCAAATCTACTGGGAAATTAAAAATTCCTGGATTTGAGGAAAGGAGTTTCCTGCCCAGTGGACTCTGTCAATTCCTCTCCTAGGGACAATTTGGTTTTTGCAGTCCTCACTGCAGTCATAGACCATAGATCATCATACATCAAGCAAATTTTAAAAAAAACCCCTTTTGCTGCAATTATTTAAAGCAGGGACAAAGAAAGGAATAATTTGCATCTCCCTCACAGCAACTGGGTCCCTGTAGGTTTCCTCCTGTGGATTGCTTTTCTCCCTTTGTGGCTTACCTCCCTCATGATCCAGTAGAGATGTTATGGGGCCCCTGAGGGATTCTTGGTTATTCCATTGTAAGCCTTGCAGAAGTAATACTGACTGCCAAAGAATCTGTTGGACTTGGGTGGTATTAGTGGAGCCTGCTCTTTTTCTCATGGTGCAGTCTTAGCACTTCAGGAGAGTTTAATCTGATATCACGCTCTTTCTCATTTGTCTAGATTCTTATTCAGAGAGCTCAAAACAGGTCTATAGGGGGGTCAGTGATGAAGAAAATGGTCCTGAAGCAACCCAAGGTGATGAAAGAAAGGGTTTGTACAAAGAAAGAGATACCCAAATCAGGGTAACTTTTAATATCCAAAGCATTACGAATGATTCAACTTTCACTTCATGTGCTAGTGATGTTTTGATGTGAGCCAAAATTTTCTGTGTAACTCTTGTGGTGGAAGAGTGTCATACAATCTAATATAAAAGTGCTAGTTTTCCTCTTCTATATTAGAAATTCAAAATAAATGTTTGTTGGTAGTTTTGCACACACTTTACAGGATCCAGTCACATGAGTAAAACAGTTTGACAA
Organism: Corvus brachyrhynchos; assembly: GCF_000691975.1. NCBI lineage: Eukaryota > Metazoa > Chordata > Aves > Passeriformes > Corvidae > Corvus > Corvus brachyrhynchos. The sequence goes on from NW_008238435.1 coordinate 290,136, forward strand.
CTGTTTCTCTGAGATATTGCAACTGTAATAGCTTATAAGCTGTTGCTTTATTTCTGAGAAAAAGGAGGAGAATTAAAACAGAGGAAAGACATAAGAAGAAATAGGAACACTGGCATATAATTTGAGCTAATTTGGGAATTTTAATCCGAGTGATCTAAAAAAAATACAAGCACTCTGAAGAAAATCCAGATTCCTAGCTGTGGGAGTTTTGGGGTGGTTTGGGTTGGTTGTTGGTGGTTTTTTTTAATTTGAAATAACTGAGGGAGAGCAAGTGTTTGGAGAAGAACTGCATTTTCCTAGAGCTGATCAAAAAGCTCTCTTAACTATTGCCTGGTGTCCAAGAGATCAACTACTAAAAGCACAAGCAGTTTTGGACCTCAGCTGCCCATATCCCGGATTCTGCTGCATCATGTCTTCATTTTCTATTGCTTTCTTATATTAAAGACTTTTTCTAGTTAAAAATAAACGAAAAGCTTTTCCTTAGTTGCTTTGAAGTGCTTATAGAGAAGATAATTATTCCAAATACAGTCTCTTTTTCTTATTCAGATTGAATATTTTTTGCTAGGCAAAAAGTGAAACAGGAGTGCTTTGATTTACTCTTATATTTACACATGTATTATTTGTAAGCATATGTACATACAATAAAACTGTGCACACTAACGTTCTCTGAGGGATGGATTCCAGTTAAGCACAGACATGCCAGTATTACAGCCCTGTGTTGCTGGATCATCAGCTACTGCTTTCCCCAGTGGAAGATCTCTCCCTGCTATAGTTAATAGCCGTACTGTTCCAGAGACCTCTCCACCGCCTGAAAATGCCCTGGAAGATGGTTATGATGATGCAACTGAAGCTCATAGACCTGGAGATGCTTCTCTTTCTGGGCAGAATGAACAGGATATTATTGGGATCCCTGGAGAAAGTGACAGAAACAAGGATTCACAGACAGGTGAGGCTAGAAAAGCAGTGCAGTTCTGTTCTTACAGCCAGCTAATATATACCCATGCTCTGCTTTCCTTATAGCCATAAAATTCTTGCCTGTGGCCAACCCAAGCTAAGTTTTCACTGCTGCAAGTTAAAACTGTTACTTCTTATTAAAATGACCATGGGGACCGAGGGTGGCAGCCGTCTTTGTAACAGCCTTTTAAGTGCTTGAAGACTGATAACAGTTTGTTCACAAACCTGTCCTCAGTTCTGTTTTGTATTTTGTTTCTATAGACAGCCACAACCTAAATTAGTCAACTTTCTACTTAGGCCTTGTTGACAACACTCTGCTCATTATGTGTCTCCATTCAGTCCGTGTTAGACAGTCCATATCTTTCAAAAATTGTTTCAAAACCAAAATTTTACAGTATTTCTTTACAGCATGGTACTGAGATCTTACTAGTGTCAAGTAGAGCAGAAGGACCAGCTCTTATTTCTTACAGCATATCCTTCTGTTTATGGGTGCCAGTGTGATACTTCCTTCCAACAAGAAGACACTCTTGAGAATGCTCAATGTCTGATGCAGCTTCAAATCCTGCTCTGTAGAATACTACCTATCACTAGACATGGATCTTTCAAACGACGCAGTTGAGTGTTTCTCCCTTCATCTGTAGCCTTCTATGTGTCCTTATTAGATCTCGTTCTATGTTCATCAAAACTTCGCCAGGACGACTTGAATTATAGTATAGTAGGTTATCATCTGGAAAACATAACAAGAATATGTGTCTTTTATCTTAGGATTTAATAAAAGTACTTTGTTGTATTTAGGGGTATCCAAGAATCTTACCAGCTGCAGTGAGCTACACCAGGTATACCACTTTTGACTGAATTTGTACCCAGTCTACAGAGGTTTGGGTTAGACTATATTTCTCTAGAGTATGTACAAAAATTTCATGTGTGTGAGTTAAATGACAATTTGTTCTACTCCCTTATAAAAGGACTCTTAGACAATCAGAAAGAAAAATCAGACTCAGCTGCTGGGGATTATTTTTGATAAACCCATGTAATCTGTTATCTGCCTGTTTGTTCTTTTGCTCCTGTCTCCTTACAAGTAGTTCATTTGTTCTCATATCTTTCTGAACTTGAACTTTCTGTAACTCCTAATCCTCTTTCTTCTCCCACACATGCCACCTTAAAAATTAGCATGTGTTGCTCAAGTTTTCCCAGTCTTTCAGAGCCTGTTCTCTGTGAGTTCTTAAAGACAGTGGATAGTGCCTGGAGGATGGATTCAGATAGGTTTTTAACCTAGCACTAAATTGTCAGGTCAGTCCATCAAATCCAGAAAGAATTACCAAAAAAATATTTAAGATAGAATTTTCTTTATCTGTGCATTTAATATAACTGCAGAACACCTTCTGATCTGAACTCTACTTTTTGGGGTAGGGATAAATATTTCTGGCCTATTGAGGACATGGAAAAATAATGAAAATATAGGACTCCAAGTAACTAGAGAGACATTAGAGATTTTTTTTTAACAGGCCATGAATATATTCATTTTAACACTGTGTACAAAGCTTGATCCTTGGATATGCATATACGTAGTGGAAGGCAGAGTGACATAAGCATTTCTCAAGTCTTTCACAGTCACTCATAAAATAGAACTTAGGTTCTAATTTCTGGAGGAGACAACTGACAGCTACACAACCACAGAGGTAATACATACAGGATGTGCATTTATATCTCTCAGTCTTATTCCCTTCATGTTTTCAGACTGGACTCCTAGGAACAGGACCTCTGAGGCTGAGACACCTTCATCCCCTGCTCCTGAAGATACAGGCTATGACGACATTGAAGAGCTGGGACACTGATAGAGACTGCTGAGCTGTACTGACTTCTTCTGGAAATACACCACTGTTTATAAAATGCTAATCCTGCACTAGTAGAACCAGAACAAACTGCTTTTAGGATTAGTTTGCATAAGTTTGTAAAGAAGTGATTACATGCTTAGAAGATAAACAAGCATGGCAGTTAAGAAAATCTTTCAAATTTCTCTTATAATTTCTTGTTGCTAAGATTTACTGGACACTTTTTGCTTTTATTTTTAAATACTTTCATTTAAATTATTTTTTTACTGAGTTAATTTTTAGAATTATGATGTTTTATTATTAGAAGCTGTCTGAAGATCTCAAATTTATGCTCTTCCTCCCAGATACATGGGACAGCTTTCTGGGGATTATTAGGAATGGAGCCTGAACTGCAAGAAAATCATCAAAATTCTGTTTCAGCCAAGTCTTTGAGAAAGAAATTCTTGATGATTGCTTCTGCAGCAACATCAACAAGACCTAACAGGTGTGCTGCAGGCATGCTGTGAGGCACAGAAGGTGGGAAACTCATACACCCATGGGATTTAATTGCATCATGCAATCTACTTCTCCTGGCTCACTAACAGGAAAACTGGGAAAGTAGAAGGTGTTTGCAAGGAACAGGAAAAGGCAGCAGAAACTGACAGGGGCAACGGATTCTATGCCAGAAAAAGGTGTAGCAGGCTATTTGCCCCGTCAGAACTATCTACACAGGACAGAAGTTCTCTCCAGGTACACCAGGCAGTGACAACAAAGAAGGGATCCTTGGGGACTCAGAGATGGCAACATCTGATGTCATTGGAATGATCCAGTTGAGCTGAGTGCTTCCCAGGTAACTGGGGTATATAATCCTCAATGCGACAAGTGGACTGATATTGGAAATGTGTTAAAATTTGTAGCCAAAGTCTTACAGCATTCTGTCTGCCCCTGAATAGGATCTGCACAAGGAAATATTTAGGATAATTGGAGGAATTGGATTGAAAGCATATTAACAGCACAAGATTAATAAAAGGTGTAAAATGGCTTAACTGTGGGATCTATCAGGCAAAATTTCTGTCAGACAGGATGAAAACAGATGCTTACAGGATGAAACCCAAGAGAATCCGGCTACAGCTGAGCTCATCACAAATCCATCTTTCAAACTTTTGAAAAAAACAGCTAGGAAAGGAAATTGTGTGTGAGTGGGGTTACAGGCAGCAGTGCTTGTTGCAGTCTGTGTAGCCGGCTGTGTTGGAGTCATCTCTGTGTGTACATATTTATCCCTCTGGGACACACACTCAGCCTCACTACTATCTGAACCAGCACTTGGGAAAGCAGCAGTCACATCCATAGGCTCCAGTGGCCTGAAGAGAGGAGCCCACAGACCTCAGAGGATGCCTGAGGCAGTGACTTATACCAGCTCTTTAAAGTCACACTCTGCAGTATTTCTGACCACTTGAGAAAAATGTAAGGCAAGATTTCCCTTTGGAGAAGCCCTACCAATTATCCTAAATAGAATTTTTATTCAGTCACTTATTCCTTTTTTTTTTTTTTTTTTTGGCCACCAATATGCCTGGTAAAGACTTCACACTTCCCGGCTCTCTCCAAAATGTTTTCTTAACGATTGGCTCACTGCCCGGTACTCAGGTGTTAATAAAGACTTCAGTGAGGGGCCACAAACTGTTGTTGGCAGTTCATATTTTTCATTCTTGAGTTGAAGTTACTCATAATTCAAAAAGCTGCTTTGTTAAAAAACCAAGATTACAGCCAGAGGAAGGATCCAGGAGTACGTTCCAGATCGCATCCAGAACTTACAGGGGCTGCTGCGCGGCGCTGGGAACCCTGGCAGAAGGAGAGCGGCTCCGCATCGCACAGGACTTCCTGTGGGATGGGCAAGGGAGGGACCAAAGGTGAGGAAAGGGAAGGGCTTAGGTGAATGGAGGAGGAACAAGTGTGGGAACATGGAGGGTAGGGGGATAAAAGGACCGGGGCACGTAAATCGCTTGCTGATCCGGCAGGGAAGCCGTGCTCCCGGGAAAACATGCTGGACTGCTCCGCTGAGTCAGCTCCCGGGTTCCCTCCTCGGGAGCCTGCTCTCCCCAGGCCTCGCCATGGACAAGGGCACAGGCTGCCTCCGGTCCCCCT
>NW_008238435.1:295177-343829 GCF_000691975.1 Corvus brachyrhynchos
GCCGCCCCGCTCCCTGCCCGGGGCGGTGCCGCGGCCGCTGGGTGCTGGGGAGCTGAGGCGCGGCACGGGACGGGGCCAGGATGGGTCGGACGCTCGTGGAGCTGTTTTACGATGTGATCTCCCCGTACTCCTGGCTGGGGTTTGAGGTGAGGGGGCGGCAGAGGGCGAGAGGCCTCTCCCGGGTCTCCGCGGTGCCTGAGCGGCTCTGGCGCCCGGCCGGTCCCGTCGCCGCCTCCCCTTCGGCAGGGCCGTTCAAGGGCAGCTCGCCCGGCCGGCTGCAGGCAGTGCCCTTCCCGGCCCGCAGTTACTTTTTCTCTCACCTCTGAGGGGTGCCTGGGCTTCTCCCTCGCGTGTTGAAGTCCAGGGACACCAGGGAAGCGTGTCCGAGCCAAACGGCAGTGTAGGAGTTAGTGCTCAACATTCTGCTTCGGGGATAGTTTTCATGTTTAACAAGTGCGAGCCTCCATTCATGAGCTTGATCTTGCCCTTACTTAACCCTAATTAGACTTATATAGTCGTGGCACGAATAGAGACTTGTCAGTTCTTCTGAGATCAGAGTTCTCTGGCAGCATCCAGAAAAGGCTTTAGGACTAGCCCTAATACAGTGGGAAAGGATTTATCTGCAGTGGTTACTGCCGTAGCTGCACACAGCTCTATCGACGTCTCTTGACTGTGACTCCATCGCTTCTCTTTCACGTTGCAGGTTCTCTGCCGGTACCAGCACATCTGGAATATTGACTTGCGCTTCCGTCCAGCTTTCCTTGGTGGCATAATGCAACAAACCGGTATGGAGTATAGGGAGGTTAGCACTGCAGGGAGATACCTTTTTCACTAGCACAGCACTAGTGTGCAAGCCCTTGGTGTGTGCAGAGCCCACATAGAGCCAGCTCTGAACTACCTTTCGGCACCAGTAACTAATTAACTATAGGACTGTGGAGCTCCAGAGGGATTGAGAAATAAGTCACAAGGAATTTCACACTGTAGCAACTACACTGACAGTCTGTGCCGAAGTTCATCAGTTCTAAAATACAATAATAATAATAGTAATAATAATATATGGAGTGTTTTCCTACAGTTAGATTTTTAAACCAGAACTAATTTGTAGAACACTTGCACTTTGTAATATGCAGGAAGGATACAAGGATGTCCTGAAACAGTACTCCTGGCCTTAATTAGATCACCAAGAGTTACAAATCATGAATCAACAAGTCTTTGCATCAGTTTACCCATGCATTAGGAGTTCTCAAGCGTAAAAGTAATCTGTCTGAAGCAACATAAATCCCTGCTAGGACATTTGTACCTTGGTTTAAAACTGATTCAGCTATCTTAAAGGTTTGATCAGTGCAAAACTGAAATAAACCATGTTTAAATCATAGCATTATATTTGGAAAAGCTGAGTATGTTCCAGTAAGCCAATATGAAATTTGACTATGAACTTAGATTCTTCCTTAGGCACATATATGCATGAGGCATAATTTGTTCAGTGTTATTATAATACAGTTGGAAATCTCAACAGAACTTTTTCCTAAAAGGTAACAAGCCACCAGCAATGTTACCAAAGCGTGCTGAATACATGCTGAAGGATCTAAAAAGGATGGGAAAATACTACCAGGTGCCTGTACACATGTCCGGAGATGACTTCCAGCGTATCCTTGCTACAAGTAAGAAAGAGTTTTAGCTTAGCTGGTATTTCTCATCCCTAGCACTTCTGGTTTGAGTTCTCCCTACCAGTAAAGGTGGAGATGAATTCCCTGTGTGCAGCCCTTTCCTGAACCTGTGAGCAGTATGAAGTCTGTGCATTCTAAGCCATGAAAGAAATCTCTGGAGAAATATGGCTGTGAATGATACTAGCGTGGGAGATAACTGTGGATCAACAAGAGCTACTACAGACTGTGGGTTTCTCAGGACTGTTAACAGGGGAGATCATGCTGTTTTTAGGTGGCACTTGTGCAGACCACCCCTGCTCCTGATCCTGTGCCTTGTCTCTGTTCTCTGTCTCCCCACGAATCCAGGCAGTCTGGCGGCCATGCGCTTTGTCACAGCCATTGACATGACAAACCCACAGTACCTAGAACCCTTATCTAGGGAGTTCTGGATGCGGTTTTGGTCACAGGTCAGTATTTTATGTGGCCAACTTCTTGACCTTTTCTTGTCACCTTTCCTGTCCCACATCATTCAAATGTGGAATTTCAGCAAGAAGAAGAAAATGTCTTTTAATGAAAAGTCATAGCAGGAACTTAAATCACAATGGTTCAGGAGCCACTATGAAAAGAACAAGCTTATAGTTAGCTTAATGTGCCTTCTTTTAGGTCTATATGGTCAGTCCAATGGGCTGTGTGGATCAGTGGTTCATATCAGAAAACACTTTAATACATTCCTAGATTAGCTGACTTAAGACCTTTTCTGAGGTCATTTCTCCAGCAACTAGTATTGGGTTTGTTTCTGTTTTCTTAGAAAATTTGCTTTTAAGTCCAGAGCTGAGCTTTTGTTTCTTAAATGCTGATTTACTTACTTTATTCTTTCACCAGCATGAAGATATCAGTCAGCCAGAGAACATCTTGGCTGTAAGTGTCTCCTTTTTCTTGGTGCTTCTGCATTTTTGATAGAGACTCTTATTGATGACTTGGATCAGTAATAGACAGAAACACAGCTTAGTCAAATGAACACTTGGAGTATTGGAAAATTTCAGGTAGAAAAAAAATTAATTTAATTTCCCTAGCAGCTCTGTTTGGAATGTTTTGGGGTTTTTTTTTTCCTGTCATGCTTTGTATAACACTCAGAACCAGAAGCCACTTTTTTTTATTAATTCATGTGGCAAGATACCCAGGCAGGACAATGAGTTATCTGTTGATATTATTTCATTAACAGTCATGAAAGTATGAAAAGTTTCTGTAGAATGCATTGAGGTATTGCTGCTATATGAAATTTCCAGGTGAAATGGAACACTTGGGGAAGTTGACTTTCCTTGGAGTGATGGAGTCAGGTTTTCTATTAAGCTCAGTGCTGTATTTCCCTCTTATATGCCTGGAAATTATACTCTTGATGTACTTTCTTTTGCTGTTTCGATTTTGTTTATTACAGTAAAAGCTGTGATGGCAGGTAAGTTAGTATACCAGGAGATGCTCTTGAAGGGCTCTCCTTTCTACATTTTAAGTTCTTGGAATATGAAGAAAAGAGAGGAATTGTCCATGACTAATCTCTCCTATCCAAGGTCCCTAGCTGAAATCTGAAACTTGCAGTCTTGCTGTTCCCCCCAAGTCTAGTCCTTGCACTTCAGCTTCATCTTAATGTAGCTTTTTTTACCAACATTTCAGCAAATGTTTGCATTTTGCTTTTTTAAGAAGCATGATTTGAAGGATAAAATTAAAGTGTGGCACTTTCACTGTGGTAGGCAGCCAAGCACCACACAGGTGCTCACTTGCTTCCTCCCACTGCCCAGGAGGACAGGGGAAGAGGAAAAGAAGAATAGAAGACAGAAAACTTGTGGGTTGAGATAAAATTGCTTAATAAGCAAAAGAGAAGTGGAAGCAGAGTGAAAGAAAACAAAGAACCACCTCCTACATGCAGACTGATGCTCAGCCAGTTCCCAAGAAAAAGGTTAACCTCCCTAAACCACCTCCTCACCAATTACTGTTGAGCATGGTATATCTCTGGTTAGTTCAGGTCATCTCCCAGCCTCTGGTGAAGCCCCAGTTTATTCACTGTGGGGGAAAAGTGAGAACCAGAGACTTCCTCAACACTGTGCAAACACCATTCATCAATAGCTAAAATAATTAGGATGTTATCAGCATTGTTTTGGTCACAGATCTGAAACACAAAACCATAGCAGCTGCTGTGAAGAAAAGCAGCTCCATCCCAGCTAGACTCAGCACAAAATTATATACAGAACATTGTCACATAGCCTCTGAATCCATCATTATTTAAATAAAGCAAGGACATGCAGAACTTCAGTGCCACAAACTCCATACTCAGAAAGATCTCTAATTTAGTCACAGTTTGGCAGCCAGTGAGTATCCCCCCCGTTCATCAAGGCAGAGGGAGGTGTCCCCTTGTCTGCTTGTGTCTGTCTTCATTCACTCCTGCAGCAAGTACTAAACTTTCCTCTCTTCTGGAAATTTGTCATCCAAAGGTGGATAAGAGGGCCCAACCCAATCATCTGAGTCTTTATAGGTGAATTTATTTTACACATCCGTCAAGAAAATGGAACATATTTTACTTGGTAATAATTCCTCAGTATTTTTTTTACTTCTTTATTCAGTCAGCAGTAGCTTCACATAAATTGCTATAGCAGCAATGTACAGTCTGAATTCTGCCCCAGCCCACTTACGCACTCTTTCTGCCCTGAAATGGTGAGGACCAGATACTACATCACTGTATAAATACTGCAGTCTAAACACTGTGGCTACCAAGCATTTTGTTCTAGTCCAGGGCTACACTTGTTTAACCTCCTGTTCAAGCACAGTCAAAAAGCCCTCCTCATTTCCCTGATGTGTAAGTGGGAGAAGGTACAAGAAAATGTGGGTGCTAAACAGAAAAAGTGATTGAAAGAAAGAAATAGTCATTAACACCTGCATGTGCAGGCTTACTTGTCCATGTGCAATATTGTATTTCTTTTTTTTCTTTTTACCTTTTTTTTTTTGTGTGTGTGTGAAACACTTTATTAACAGGGGTACTTATAGTTGTGTTACCAGATAAACATTGTACCTTTGAATTTGGCTACTTAGTCTCATTCCTGTGTGGCAGAGGCACAGGGGAGGTGAAAAAGATACAGCAGTAACACCGGCAGCTGTTTAACCTCTGGGATTTACAGTGTCCTTCATGTAGTATCACTTACAGATCCCACATTTGTCACACGAACTGTTTGTCTTGGTAAGCTTGTACAGTGAGATTTTATTTTTCATAACACCAGCTTGAGTTTTTTTGTAAGTTATCTGATGAGTCATTGTATCAAAGGTTTTTTTTTTTTCTTCAATTTCAGAACTACTGGGGAAAAAAGTGCCGATTTGGGACTTGGAAGTTTAAAATGTCTCTTCTGCTTTGTATCTGAGAGTTGTTAAATGATGAATAGGTTGGGAATACAGCAAGACAATTATGCAAGAAGTGCTTCAAGAGTATTTTGAATTTTTTTGGCAGTAGACCTTAGGTGATAATACTGAAGATTAAATTAATTAGACCAGGGTAGGAATTAGAGTATTTACTATTAGAGTATTCTTAATTATATAATCTTTTCTCAGGTTGCTCGACAGGCTGGGCTCTCAGCAGAGCTCTCCCAGAAGGCACTTGAAATGATTTCATCCCCTGCAGTGAAGGACCGACTGAAAGAGACAACAGCTGAAGCGATTAAATATGGGGTGAGATGCTTCCAATGGCATTGGGCTTCACAGCTATGCATTCCTTCCCTATTAGGAATACAGGGAAGCAAGGAACAATGAGGGTGATGATTAGAAAGCACTATATAGACAATCCCTTCAGGGTGCTCCTTGTATTTCAGTGTGTGAAAGCCACCTCACTGTTGTTGGTAGTTAATCTCGCTGTCATCTGGGAAAACAAGGTTGACCCACTCAGCTCATTCCAGCTGGACAGCAAGGACAGGACCAGTACTAAGAGATACCATTTACTGCTATTTGAAACAGAACTGTGGATTAATCAGGTTGTTTCTTATGCTCCTTCAAAAGGGGCACACAGGCTCTGGAGAGACATCTACTTCCAAATGGCTTCATTAGACTTATCTTTAAGAATGAGAAGGTGAAAAGAAGGGGAGGAGAAAAAGTAGAAGTTATTGGGATTTATTCCTGGAGATTGATGATGTGTCTGCAAGAAATTCTCTCATTATAACATTCTCTGTTTCATCTCCATGGTGTCAATAGGCATTTGGGATGCCTGCTGTTGTGGCACATTATGATGGGGAACCTCATCTCTTTTTTGGCTCCGATCGTTTAGAGCTGCTAGGCAGTGTTATAGGTGAGTCCACCTCATAACATCACTTTGGTTTTATGCTTTCACCCTCTTGTAATGAAATATGTAATGCAGCTGAGTAAAACACTCTTAAGGGCTTTCAAATGTTAAATATGGTTATTCTTCTCGTGGAATGAAAATGCTGACTGAAATCTGTCTCAGTACACTCAGAGTGACCAGATTTTCCAGACCAGAAGTAACTTGAGTTCTCCATCCTCTCTTGGTATGTTTCAATGCTTTGTGCTCCATGTGCCATTCTCAAACTACTACTGAAACTCTTCAGTTCTCAAAATATTTGTACTTAACCTTTTGGTACTGGACAATAGGCCTTGGCTAAGATTAAGACTATGGCTGGGGGGACTTTTTTTTTTTTTTTTTTTTTTTTTTTTTTTTTGTAGTTCTAACATTTTCACATTACAGCTGTTCCTTCTTAGTAAAAGTACATTATTACAGCTCCCCAATCCATAACTTGTGTCTACCTACACAACTTTTTAAAAGCTATTCAAATACTGGCCATCCTTCTTTTCATTTTTCTATTAACAGAATACACACTAAATTCTTTAAGGGATTGAAGTACGTTGTGATAAATAATAAAACTAAAGTCACCTGTTTTTATGAGTTAGAGGACATTTGACTATTGAGCTCAAGATCTGGCACTTGAGAGAGTACGTCTCTAGAAAGAATTACGCACATAATTAGCTCTGATGCATTTGTGGAAAACATTCAGTAGAAAGTATTAATTCATGCAAATTAGTATTAGTCATAGGCTTAAACAGAAGGGAAATTTTTTGAGGGTTTTTTTTTTTTTTTAGTCTTCTGGATGAGTTTCTGATTCTATAAAATATTCTTGATGAACATGAGAGTGAGGAAGAAGAGTACCCAGCACCCACTACAGTAGTCACTAATACTGACTGGAATGTTGTGGCCTGGTTTCTCGTCTCAACTCCAAGGACTTAATCAGATTTTCCTTTCGATTCTCTGACTCCCCAGCCTTGCACCCTTTTTTTGTAACTCCCAGCCCCCCAAAAACGAGTCCTAAAAAGAACTGATTTGACCCTCATGGAATACCCCAGACCTGCAGAATGTCTCATCTATCATAGAGGAAAAGAATTCTTCTGTACAGTTTCAATTGTGACTAGACAGTTAAAGATTTATGGAGCTGGCTGAAGCATGCCAAACAAGATATAAATCTGTATCCCATCACCAGTAGTTACTCTTCAAAAGAGTAGGAACAGCAATCCTGCTGCAGAAAAATGACCGGCCAATCACTTCTATGGATTACATTTTAACTGTCTCTTTTGTGCTGGTTTGTCCTGCAGGTGAAAAATGGCTGGGACCAGTTCCAAGCTCCAAGCTGTGAAAAGTCCTGGAGAAATATATAGGAAGGAAAATATATATGACAATCCTCAGCGATTATCTGAATGTATTCACTTTTATGGAGAGATGGCTTTCTCATCCTTAAGAGTTAACTTTACAGCTTGATCGCATCTCTAATTTCGAAGAGTTTCAAGGCTCGCCAGTATTACCAGCCAGGTGACGTGTTTGCCAATACAAATGTGCTTCCTTTCCTTCAACAGATCAAAGATTAACATTAAAGATTTAACTTCTTGCAGAGTGAACATTCTTCTTTCCTGGTTGATTTTCTTTCCCTTACCCTAAAAACATGAGGATTACATAGTTACTGGACAGCAATCTCTGGATTTCTCATGTCTTCCTGCTTGTCCTTTATAAACACACACACACAACCTAAGAGAAGCTGGCCACATTCCGCTTTTATTTTAAGTCCAGTGTACTACATAGACAGAAGAAGCACAGGCTAAGGTATTAATGCTTCCTTTTACTTTGCATCATGGCAGCTGGAAAGGACACAATTCAAGCCCAAACAAGAGTCTAGGGAACCAATCAAGTATTTCAAAAGGAACTGTCACCATCCTGGAGAATACTTGATACACCTTGCTCTGCAGTGACTGACATTTGAGGAAACCATCACACACGTGCATTCTTGGGCACCAACCCTAAACCTTGCAGGGGTTTTTAATTAATCCAAGTTTTACAGTAATGTCTTTGGAGGACGATGGTGAGCACCATTGTAGGTTCAGCTGGTAACTGAACTAGACTCTGTTTTGCTTCCTCAAGGATGCCCTTATGTAGTCTGCAGAGGGAAAGGTATGCAAACAGTAAAATTAAGAAATTTCACATGGAAACAGTTTGAGCCTGGCCCTGTATTGGCTGAATTGGAATAAGACACAGAAATTTGGTTCATATGAAGTTTGATTTCTCAGTGATTCCACACTGTCTCTGATGCATCACTGAATGAAACAGCAGCAGCTGGAATTCCCTTTTTTGTCTTTTTCTGAACTTCAAGGTAAAGCATATTCACGTGTTTTCACTTTAACAGCAAATCCTGGAACAAAGCATTAGAAAAAAAAATCTGTATCCTTCATGTTCTTAGAGCTGTAAGTGTCATGGGAGTATCATTTGTTTCCCCATCCACAATTTTTACTTCTTTCAGCTCTTCAGGAAATACTCTAGGATTGGAGGAGTCCTTCCTCCTTTATACCAGTGCACCCGTTAGTCTTTGGGCAAATCCAGCCTGAACTTAAGGAAATCTTTGTGAGAGATAAGAGGAGTTAGAATGATGGGAAAGTTACCATGTATGTGGGTGCCATGTATGTAAGTTTCTTTGAGTCCCTTGTAGCCATGTTAAAGAAATTTTTTACCATTTCTCCCCTGAAATTTGCTAGCCTCCAATCTGTGCTATCAAACTGATTCAGAGGTTGTGATAAAATGGAATGATGAAAACATCACTTTAAGCCAGTAGTGCTGTCTCAGACATGGGTAAAATGCCCTTTTATGAAAATAATGAACTCTGTTAAGGAGCTGGGGAGAATTCAAAGAACATCTGGAAATAATCTCACAGTGAAAACCAGGGTCTCATGAAACTCTGTTCTTTGAACCAGATCGATTGAAAAATAAACAGCCTTGGTGGCAGAACGTTGTTGATCTGGCAGAAGGACCAAAAGAGATGGATCCTACAGACTGAAATATATTTCACAAAATGATCTTAAATGCTCTTCAACCTACTTCAAATCTGGAAATTAAATGCTCAAAACCCTTAAGCATTTAAGGCATTTAAGCACTACTGAGATACATTGCTTATTGCCTGTAATAGCCACCAGTAAATGCAAAACCACAGTCTTTGTATCAGTGAGTTTGCATGTTGTTGCAATTCTGACTCCGTACCTATTTTGAGCAAAATTTGCCTGTGTGGGAGCAGAACTTTGAGGGAGTTCTGCCCCTTGTTTAGACAACCCTGCTCCTGTGTTACAGACACGATGTGAGCACAAGCTCTTGGCAGACACTCTGGGGGTGACCCCAGTAAACTCTGGCTGGCAGCTGCACTGTCATGCTCAGTTCTGATCTTTGTCGTAGCACACACTGAAGCAGTCTCAGTGGTGAGTACCAGCTCCCCTCTCTGAACTGCTGTGGCACCAGTGGCCACCACCACATGGAGCTGAACTGTTCACCTGACTGCTCTGAATGCCACAAGGTGGCAGGGCAGCTAAAACTTGAGCACTGAGGATCTAAACAGCAATAATAAAAATTACAAGCTATTTAGGAATATTTAGGAATAGCTGGAAGAATTTTCTTCCATAAAGATAGTATCTCTTCTACTCAGTTATATACCAAACTAGTTCCTGAGAGGCTCACATCACCACTTTCAAGGCAGCTGTTTAGCTGTCAGGCCAGAGAAGATACTGGGCAAGGAAAGGGACACTGAGCAAAAGGAGACTCTCAGCAACACAGGAAAAACTGGACTATGAATTCTAGGGAACAAACCTGCAGTTGTGTTCCCCTTTGCTCTGTTACAGACCTCACCAGGAAATCAAGTCCCACTTCCCATGTCTGGAAAAGCTGTGAAACTGGCATGAACTAGTATGTCCCACCAATGCTAGGCTGAAGGCAAATAAGCAAGTGTACAGATAGGCACATCATCAGAAAATGAGCAACAGAAAGGGGGTCTGTAAGGTAATGAAACTATAAAAAGCAGAGGTTAGGCACAGAGAAAGGTAGGCTGCATCTGAGCAAAGAAAACTGAACGATCAAAGACAAAGAAGAGAAAAAACCTGTGCCTAGATTAGGGCAAAGAGAAGAATCTCAATGGGAAATGCTGTTCCCTGAGAGGGACGAGGCAACCAAGGAAGGGAGAGCTTAGGTAAATCAGACAGGCCAGAGTGGCTGGCCAAGGAAGATCACTTGGGGAAGAAGGTAAAGGACTAACTCTGTTTCCTGAGCAGCTGTACAGCATTTGCTGCACTGTTTCAGTGAGGCAGGGATGGCCAGGGGCCCGTGGCTCTCCACCCCCTGTGTCCATTACCTGTGCTCCTCACCCCGCGTGCAGCAGACAGTCCTCCAGCGCTGACATCACACACAGCACAAAATGGAGGCCTGCAGAACAAGGCACTGCTTTAGCCTCCCCCTGAAAGCGCCTTCCTACTGCTCTTTCAACCCCCAGCGTGCAACTCCTAAAAAAGTCTCTCTCTTTTCTCCCATCCTTATCTCTGTGCAAGTGAGAAGGAAACATTTTATTAAAGCACTTACTGGATTATGGTGCTGAGCATCTGCTTTGCTGCCTTTTCCTTTTCCAGTGGAGCCAGCAACACTGCTGGAAGGAAGCAACCTGCTTCCTAGAAGGGAACCAAGCACAGAACAATACAGAAATAATCAAGAGGGTATCCCACGAGCTGCACACATAGCTGGTTTTACCCCAAAGTTTTCACAGATCTGTGGCTCATCCACAGGTAAGAGTGAAAGGAATGTATCTGTGCCCAAACTGACTAGTGTTACCTTGACCTATTTATCATTCCAGCTTGAAACATGAGGAAAGTGACTGCTTTCATTTCATTTAAAAAAAAACCATCAGCCACTGGTTCCAGACAATCTGAATGCCTTATTCCCAGGGAGACACATTTGTGAAGCAGACTCTAATCTTACGCTCTCACGATGTTTGTCTTCCTTTTCCCTCTGACCCCTCCCTTGAGATTCCCACATCTGACCTCAGGGTTTAAGGAATTTGCCTCTCATCACATATCAACACCATGGCAAAACCAGGGATTAAATACTCCACAAAACTCACAAATTACAAGCATTCTTTTGTTTTCTGTAATCAGTTTATATTCACCATAACACAACAGACTTCTTAAACCATTCTAAATTTATTCTTAGGTGATTCTCCATTCTATTCATTCTATGGTTAAAACTACTAAATATGGTAATTTCATAACCAGTAACATTTGTGGGAGTTTATGCATAAATGTGTCACAACAGTAAATCTGTATCATAACTCTTTTCTTTAAATCAGAGGAAAATGGGAAGAGTTTAAATTAAAGAATTCATATCAGTGTGGAATGTGCTAAGGGGTAGAATGAGCAGGTGAATACCTCTGATGGCATATCTAGCTGTCTTTCAATTAGGAAAGTGAAGAAAGCAAATGAGGGATTCCTGCAGCAAGATGGTAAACTAAAATGCTTTTCCCATGAACACTTTTTTCTTTTTGACTTATATGTCACACCAGTATTTTCTAGGGAACAGATGAGATGCAACTATTTTTTCAGCATTTTTTCCAAGGCAGACTATCCCCTTTCCCAGTTTCATTATGTAATTTAAAACTGAGATTTAAAAACTAAACTGGTAAATCACTGCCAAATGTTGCTAAACTCTGGTTTTAAACAACATGAATTTACAGTATGAGGGTTCTTCTCTATTTTGTGTATGTCCCAGGTCCACTATGCTGAAATTTAATTATGATACATGCTTTTTGTAGGAAGTGACTAATAGGCCAAGTAACTGAATAAAAACACACCTAACACTACTGGAAGTATCTAAGGGTTTAAGGAGAGTTATAGCTGAATTTTTATCCTGCCCTTGAGGCTAGGGGGAAAGTCACCTCTGCCTCATGTGATATGCACTGGCACATGAGACATGTTGGTGCTTCAAAGCCAACTCAGAAAATATTTTGGCAATGGCAGTTCTCTATGTCTTGATCTGGGAGCATGATGACCACAGACTGCTGACATTTTCTTTTCCTTTTCCTGTAACTTTGCCCTCTCAATCTGAAAGCAAATTGGAGAACCCAAGAATGTGTGCATGGGTTAGGAATGCTTGAATCATTCAGTGTAGGATCTGGACTCACAGTGGGCTTCCATTAAAAAAAAAGTCAGTTCAGACTGATTTAACCCAGTGCATTAACTGTGGCTGAATAGTTCCTGGATAGCTCAATAAAGGGCAAAACTAAAACACCAGGATACTGCTCTCTGTCCCCAGGCTTGTAAAACCTAAAAATTATGTTGAACTTTACATTGCATTCTCTGTAATGATTATTCTCAGTGATGCCTAATAATGATTTATATACTGAGAGACAATAAGGAGTGAGCAAACAGGCAAACTATCTGTGAAGAGTAGCAGAGGCCACTGGAAAGCATCCCTGCCTCCAGCATCCACAACAAAAGAGGAACAGAAGTTTCTGCAAAATATCTGACAGTATCACATCTTCAGTGGTGTTGCTAAGATACAGACAATTTTAAGCAGGGATCTATCTCATGGCCACTCTTGGTATCTCATATGCGGCAGCTGTGGAGCCTGAGACCTAACTCTTTCTTCAAAGTAAATTGGCTCCACTGTCTGACCCTTGTAATCTTTACAAACAATACTTTTTCACACAATTCCTATAAAGATCTCACGGTTCCTTCCAACCAACTCTCTTCCTTGCCATACACATAATCCCTAGTATCTCTTACCACCTCAACATGCTCCTATTCCAGTCTTTCAGCAACAGATGTTAAATTTTGCCTTTCACAGTTTCTAATGACTCTCCAAACTCAAAAGATTAGTCTTTTCAATCATACTTTCCCAAAATCTTACACAGCCTCATTCTCAGAAACAGACTGAAACTCATTTAAACCTTCCCTAATTTTAGTTTAAGGCTGATGCTCAACAAGAAGTGCTTCAACTCAAACCAGTTCATTTTAACAAAGGGAAACACAACTGCAAACAGAATCTGAGATCAGGGCAGGTGATCCAGCTCCACAGCAGGAAATGCAACAGCTGTCCCTGTTACGGGACTGAAGAGAACTGCTAAGGACTATAACCATCCCTGCACTGTGAATGGATTCAAGCTGACTTTAATCAACTACATCAGCTTTAATCAAGTATTAGACTAAGAACCTAGCCTTGGCAAAAAACTCACAGTGCAGGTTAGCTCCCCAATTACCCACCTTCTCAGGAGCATACTGCTTTGTTCAGGAAGCAGTTCCTATAATCCCATATCCAAACTATCTAGTTTATATGGGAACTGCATTCAGAAGTGCAACCACAGCTCTCTACAGAAAACACATAAACACTTTAATTCTTTGCAGTCTACTGTAACTCCTTTTGCAGTACGTACAGCGCTATTTATTCATGCCCCTGAAACATTCTTTCCCCATTAAACTTTGCATGGCAGCTTCTCTCCCCATTTTCCTGGACTATCATCTACCTGTGCTTCTAAAATATTAAGTACAGCATACAAAAGATTTGGCTCAACCTCTCATATGCTTCTAGAAGTATAAGTAGAGGGTTTTTTCTATTTTTCTTTCTTTTTTACCTGGTGAGCTAGAAGTACTGGGTGTGCAGTCACTGTCATCCAGCCACATACTCTGAACCATTGAATCCTGTTTTGGAGGGCCCTTAAGTGAGCACATCAGCTCCTGGAGAGGGCAAAGAAGACGTGTTTTAATAATGCACCTGGTAAACTCAGGGAGGGTAGCCTCTGTTTGTTAGAGATCATACACCCACCCTGTCATTCTCCTCTTCCTCAGATGTTCCATTTTCCCTCAATCCACTACAACAACTGCTTACACTGGATGATGAACGTGAGAGTGGCTGCATCACACAGTATCCTGAAGTCTGACTCCTGAGCATTCTGTGAAATGCAAGCATTCAACATCATCATGCTTATTGTTACACACCGGCTTAACTTTTTGAGGCATAGCTTTATTATACAGCAGTCAGAAACAGGAAGAATGAAGTATTCATCCACAGCTTGTTTTTCCACCTAGGAACAGAATTCAGGTGAACTGGCAGGCATACCTTAATTTCTAATTGCTACGTCACTTAGGAGAAACACCAGTTCTCTGTCTCCATTCTAGATAACTGTATGAAAGGACAAGTCTAAATGAATTTTTAAGGCACAGACCTAAGTGTAATAAAGAAGAGTGAGTCAAACCACCTGCATTTAAGTACTAAATACATCTAGACATTCATTAAAATCAACCGATGCCTTATTTTGGAGATCAGAGATTTTAAGACCCTTAAATAAAGTATGAAGAGGTTTTAAACTGAGTATAAAGGGCAAGTGCAACCTAGTCTGGGCCACCCATTCCCACAGCCACTCTCAGGCTGTCCTGTTTGGTCTTATGTGAAATTCCAGACAGAACAAAGGGCCCATAAAAAGCATACTTTTCATGTCATAAAGCTTATAAACTGTTACTGCTGTTTTCTGTACAGGTGTTAACAAGAGGAGGCAAGAAAGCATACAGACATTAGCAGTGTAATAGAACAGTTAAATAAGAAAGTTTAAGGAAGCAATGGGGAGGTAGAAACACATTACTGAGATCTGCATTATTGCAGGATGTCTCAGTGTCAAACTATTTAGGATCAAGTGCCAAGCTCTTGCACAGACAAGTCAGAGCCTTCCTCCTGCTTACAGAAAGGAACACACCTAGGACAGTGTTCCCATCCCAGTGATTTTCCATGTGCCCAGCTGCTGGTAGACTGACTCCTGTAGGTTCATCCCACTAAAATTTAGCTCCCACAAGGCCATTTAAAGGGGACATTCAAAGCAAACTGTATTGGATCACTTTACCACCACTCTCTCAAATAGAACAGACACTGAGGTAGCCTAGTGCATGTTTCAGATCTATCAGAAAAGACCCTTTAAGGTCAGCTCTTCCCAGCTGAATTTGGGATCCATTGCTTACAGTCATCCAGGAGATAGAGCAGTCCATGAGGCTGACATGCTTGTATAGTAAAAGGTGCACTGTGCATGTGAGCCTCAAATTTATGGTGAAATACTCACTGTCTGCGTAAGAGACCAGCTAGTAAGAGAGAGATGAAGTGCTTAAAAATGTTAAGGAACAAAAAAAACAGAGGCAAGAAAGATAAGACACCTTTAACATACTAAATATATTTATTCCTTCAGAAACACTGCAAAATGTGGCCAGTCTTGACCTACAAGCAGTAATGAAACCTAAAGTCCCAGGCATATTACATGCCAGCATGCAACAGGGAGAACAGTAAAGACAGGGCCAATCTAGGCCAAAGATATTTCCTCAAGAGATTAGGAAATATATTTCGGAGGAAATGAAGGCCAACATGCTTCTCCCTCAGCAGAGCAAATCAATAACATGAACCTAAGTGAACTGGGATCTAGATTTCCACAAAGTATCTCCTCCTCAGCACCCTTCCTCAGCAGGTTTCTCCATCCTCTTTCTCTGCACTGCATTTCTTGACCTGTGTCAAGGCACTAGAGACAGAGGTGGAATTGTGTTCTTCTGCTCTTGCCTTCTGCAGGCCAAACTATTCTCACTCATCTGAGGGGAGAGAAGGGAAGAGAAGGGGTCGCACTCAAGGTGGCCTCCATTCCCCATCATTAGTAGAGGTTGGTTCAGTGGCTGCTGATTGGGCAATGGGAAGGGCATAGAGCCAAAATGCTCCAACAGGAGCTATCTGTCCATCTCCCTCTCACAGAATTCCTGCTCCAGGAACTGCCAGTGGAGCGTTACTTGGTGCCACTCGGTCTCTCCACAGTCCTTGAGGTCCTCTAAGTACATTCATGCTCCTCTTAGCCAGGACTCTGATTTCACCCCAAAAGTCTTGCCAGTGTCTTCAGTGAGGTACCCAATGACTGAGTAGCATCCGGTCCACTCCTGATTGGCTTGATGTCCCCACTCAGATGTGTCTGAGGAGGGAAAACACACATACAAAAAACCCATGTACTCTTCCTAGGATATGGACATACACAGTACAGTGCTTGATTTATCAGATGCAACCCAGAAAGTCGTCTGATCCTCAAGAGTTCTACTACTTGGTTACATAGGCTGGGTTCATTCTTTTGAGGGAAGAAGGATTATTTGGAAGGCTACCTGGGCAGTAAAGCAGAAAAACTAAGGGCAATTGTCCCTGTATGTGGGAGAGAAGACACGGTTAGCTCAAGTGAACAATGCAGTTTAATGAATTGCTGGCTGATCACTGCATAAACGTGTATTAAACTCAGCATGCGAGAAAGTAAGTGCTGCTTTGCCTCTACTGTAAAATAATTAATCTATTACTAATGTGTTCCCTTTGCATTTATTTCCAGGTTGGTTTTAGTAGAACACAGGTGAAGAGGTTGATCATTCCAAGCTTGAATCTGAAATGATTACTTAAGACCAGTAGTAACATGCTGGACATTTCTGTGGTAACAGAAATTTCTTGTGACTCTATGGAGAAAACCAGGAGTGGATTGATGACACACTACCAGGGATAGCCCATTCTGTTATCTAATAGGGACTTCATAAATTATTCTAGAACCAGGCAGAACTCTTTTGCATTGGAAATATGCCTACACCTTGATCCTGGTTTCATAACTGATGAACAACAGGTAGGCTATTTCAGCAGAATGCCAGTAAACTGTCTCCAAGACAGATTTTACACTCCCAGCCTTTTCCTACAATATTGTGCTAATACTGTCTTGCTGAAAATGGTGGGCTTTACATGGTAGAATTACATGTTCTTAATTCCCTGTCCCAGATGTCATGCAGAAAGTATGGCTGCACATGGGCTAGTCCCTAACTCTGAGATCACAACTCTGACTAATCACTAATTGTGCAAAATTCCATGCTGCATCCCACCTTGTAAATGAACTTGACAGGAATGGGCTAAACCACCACAGCTATGAAAATACTTCTTTTTTTTCTGGTGATCCTAAGTGGTTTTGAGTCCATGACTGGGAAAAGAATCCTGGGGACAGAACTAGACAGACTGGCAATTCATACAGGTCATGCCTCATGTGCATAAACAATATTCATGCAAGTATTGTTAGTAAAATCCCATGCTGTGTTTGCTCTCTGAAAGCATGTGGATACCAAATTGAAACAGCCACTGCAGCAGCTCACCTCCTCAGCTGATGGAGAATGGGGGCTGGCAAGTGGGGGAAGCAGAGTTCTTGGTGATTATACAAGGTAATCAGCTATCTAATCAGAGCAAGAGTCCCTCGCACATGCCTGTCAGGAACTTCTAGTTCACTAACAAGGTCCCAGGCAAGATGAGGAAGGGAAGGTGGAATGATGTGGTAATGCTGGAAGATGGGGGGTGCTGACCAATCAGCAGTTCCAAGTCCTGCATTCCCTCTAGTCCTTAGCTGCCAGAGCTAGCACCATAAATGGTCTGTATCTCCTAGATGTGCTCCCATCCTCCTCCACAACAAAATTCTGAGCACGTATCCAACCCAAAAATTAGTACACACACAAAAACATACCAGAACTCTGCACCTTAGCTGTGACAAAATTCAGGACAGCATACAACCGGGTACCTGAACTGCTGCAGATGGTCACCAGCTTGTAATTCCTAGGCAGCATTGGGTCTAGTTGGAAGGGAGGCCCTTCCTTGTCAAATTTGGCACCTGTAGCAACTATAACCATAGACATGTGGTTCTAGGGCACCTCCTGAAATTTTATTAGGAGTCTCCACAGTCATGAGAAAGAGAAATGCCCTAATACAAAGAACTTGGTATCTTTTTTGCCACAGGTCTCATCCAAATTCTCTTGAAAAAAATAAGGTGTGGCAAACTGTTCCAGAAAGTCAGCTGCAGCCTTCGATTTAGACAGGGTGTTCTGGAGTCATGTAAATGTAAATGGGTGGTTTCCCTGAAGTATTCTAGGTATGATCACATCCCAGTATAATATGGATTAGCAGCAGCAAAGCTCCACTACCGGGAAATTGCTTTTTTCCCGTTTTTGACAACCAGAAACTGGAGAATTAACTTGCAGACTACTGCATGAAGTGTTTTGCACATACCACTGGGTGTGGTATGGCGTGCTTTAGCAATGAAACATAGGTGCAATACATGGGACCGTGCTGGAATCCTGCTGTAACACTTTGGGAAGACTGGAGACAGGTTAGTTCACGCTGGTTGGGAGCAGCGGCATGAATCCTGCTTAAAGGGGCATAACTTGAATACAACCCAACATCCCAACATACCCTTGTCCAAGCTTCTCCATGAAGCTCCAAAATCACTCCACAGCAAACTATAGAGGAAACATACACATGAGTAAACATGGATAATTGGACAGCTAGGACTTTGTGTACCCTGTTGGATGCAAGCTAACATTACAGTAAAGATACAACCAAAATCAAGTGGTCCAATCTTTTATCACAGTCTTTTTAAGAAAGCTGAGTTCCTGACAGGCTCTGAATTACTGTGCCACAGCCAGACATCCAACTTTTGAGATGCTACAATGCCTGATGTGGACAATTTCAGTACAGCCTCCAACAGAGCGAGACATGCACCACACTTAAGCCAATACCAGAGACAGTGAGCATCTTTCAAATACTGACATTTATTTTCAACTCACTTGCTCTTCCTGCTGGGGAACTCTGGAGAGCTGGGACTGGATGATCCATCAGATTTCAAGTCAAAGAAAGTTCCTGGACTGTCCAACACCCTCTGTATCCTCTCTGCGGTGTCTCTGCTGGGAGAAAAGAGAAAGCAGCTATACTCCAGGGCCAGAGTTAACTACCATCTATTCTAACACTCCCTTACAGTAAGACACAGTACAAAGCTGTATCTCCTACATACATGTAAAAGGGAAGCAAACACAGTTGTGCTGAAAAGGGCAGACTCCTTAGATTGTGACATGTGACATCTAGAAATGGCCAACATTAAGCTCCTTTTGAATTTATATAAAAGCCTAAATTGGTTTTAGTATTCACCTTTAATTTTTTAACTTTTTTTTCTATCCTCCCCATTTCACTGGCCTTAAGAAGCTATAGGATTTACTAGAGAGTTTAAATATGATGGTTACAAAAGTGTTACTGCTACTAGGACTTGTCAAGATACCTCTGAAGAAAGCTGTGTGAGTAACTGAAATGAAAGGTACATTTAATTAAGGAAAGGAAAACTAAGGGATTTTGGGGTATTTTTTAGGGCTTCAGTGATGGAGTTTGTCACAAAGTTCTTCCTCTGCTCTCTTGGTCAGTTGATCCTATCTGTGCCCCTCAAATCAGAGTTTCTGATACCCTCACTTATGCTAATACAATTGTTTGTGAGATTGGAAAGTACCCTGACAAAAAGTAATTCTAAAATTAAAACAACCCTGAAACTCCTACGACACACTAACAAGTGGGATGGACTGGGTCAGCTCTGTCAGCAAAGCCTGCATATTATTAAGTTACAGCTCCAGGGTGAAGTCACAGCTGACACTTGGAGCTCACTGCTCCCAGAAAGGGAGCATGCTCCAGCCTCTTTCATTCTTGCTGAGTGCACTTTCCACCAGTCCTAGTACCTATCAAACTTCTCCACAAGCCAGTTCATGGCAGAACCTGGCAGACAATTAATCAGGGAAAGAAAGTTGATACTTTTTCTATTTGATTAATGGGCTGACTCTGTTCCATGAAAGACCCACTAGGGATCTGAGCAATCATCACAAGGAATAGTCAGGACTGGGTAGTTGAAAGGGACAGAGGGGAACATCTACTTTCAGTAACAATGAACTGTTAAAGCAGTCACTACTGAAACTGCACTTTCAAGAATGACCCAAGAAGTCTTTCAGAAAATAAAAGCTAAGGCTCCCTGTTCCTCACATCTAAGTTTACAAGTAAGCAAAAGGAAAGCTAAATAAGCCAATTAGTTCATCAGATCCCTCCAAGCAAAGAGCAGGGGAAAAAAAAAAAAAGAAAAGAAATCCAGGGGTTTTCCTTGCAGTAGGAAAGTTTTACAGATCCTTCAAGCGGATAGAGAAGATTGTTGTACACAAAGTAATGGAGTGAGGGACACAGCTGCCTAAGGTACAAAAGTATTTAAAGTAGTGAGGAACTGTGGCTACTGTGTTGGCTTAGACTGTTACAGGCCAGTTGTCTCTGAAGATTTAATTTTTCTGAAAAAAAGTTCTATTTTTATTCAGATTAGGTCATAGGCACCTCATTAAGAAAGAAGGGAAAATACAGTAATTTTCTCCTAAAATAACTAGTTTCCACATTAGAGATGACTTTCCCCCTTTTGCCCCCAGTCTTTAAGCTGTTTCCTGGAATTCTTGCAACTGGGAAAACTGCATATTAGATGCAGAGCATTCATGTGACTTTTGAGACTCGTATAATCTTCAAAAGGTGTCTCAGCTAGAACTGAGAGAAATTTATAATTTAACTAAATAATCTTTTGTGACCAGTAGACAACTTTTGAATGGTTATAATTCTGTCCAATATGCCAAATCACTCCTTGAAGCTGTATAGTATCCATTAGTTATAATTATTTCTCAGATGATCTAACTTAAACACTAGTCATTTTGACTTAAAGCTTTTTTTAAAAAATCCTTTAAGTTACCAGAATTTTTGCCTATTTGAATACTTTAACATGAAAACAAACAAACTATCAAGCATCCCCTTCCCAAATACCAGCCTTTCATCTGACTCTCTTCTAAAAGTGGTGAGTAAAGAACAGGAAACTCAAGAGTCCTGGATCATACTGCATAATATTTAGGAGTGTCTTACAATGTTCCTCCACCCATTTCCTCCATTCTTCCTCCAGTACTGATTCTCTCCAATTCCAAACATCCTCTTTTAATTTTGTCTGCTTCTGCTACTTGTCCATTTTTCCATCAGTCTGTAATCAGTCCCTTTTCTTCCTATTCCAACCATTTCCATTTCAGTTCTCTTTCCTGATGGCTCCCCTTCTGCCTGTATGTGCCTTTCTATGTTCCTTTTCTCATCTGCTCTTGGATTTTTTACCCTCTTTGTCTCATCTTCCCACAGCTCATACCTCTTTTCCTCCTGTATGTTTTCAATGCCAATGGCACTACTCCGTCGCCCATGGAAGCGGCTGGCTCGAGTACGTGATGGGCTCCTACCAGGCAAGGCAAAAGACTAGAAAAAAGGAAAGCGTGACAGAAAGGAGAGGAACAAGGCAGGAAAAACTGTGGAGAACTGAAAGCACAGGAGAAGAGTTTGCAACCTGGATCCAGATCTTCTCCTTTACTCTGCAATACAAGAGCTCAGCTCCACCTGTGCAAGGAGTACTTTCTATCAGCAAGCAAGAGCAGCCAGGGCTTACAAAGGTGGTGTGAGAACGGTACAGAGATATAAAGAAACAAAGGCAGAACACAGCCAGTATGCAGAGAAATGGGCTTGGGAAGGGAGGTATCCCCATATGGTGAGAGGAGAGGCAGAACCAGAAAGGTAATGAAAACCAGAAGTTAAAGGAGCAAAGTAGGCAGCAAACCCAAGTCATTAGTACTCTGTGACTTTGTTGTATTGACATAAACATGCAACCAAGTAAACTGTCACCAAGAAACCTTCACACTGAAGGGCACCTTCTTGGCTTACTCAGAGATGGTTTTTTTGTAGTTTGCCTGTATTGACATCACTAGTGCAGAGATCACAACTAGCTGGATGCATTTTGGTGAAGGTAACCATATTTTCAATATCAGAAATATGGATCCTCTTCTGGAAAGATCTGTTATAGATTTTTAATTCATTGGTCACATATGTTTAGTATCCCTATCAAATAAGAAAGGCTTTGATAGTGACTAGAAATATTCATTCTTTTTCTCACCCTAAACTTTATTAATTCTGTTTGTCCTCAACATGCAAATTCTATTTACAGCAAAACAGCACCTTGCATATCTTATGCACCTGTTTATATTACAGAAAATAGTCTGATTGGTGAAATCGAAGAAAATGAAACAGTTCTAGTGTCCTTACGTCCTCAGCTCTTGCCATATGGCAATACAGTACCATTCCAGCCAAACCACAGTGCATGCACTTTTTAACACATGGCACCATACAGGATCTAATCCAGAGATAGATGTCTGATGTAGAACCATGTTTGGCTTTCTTCTCCCAGTCTGCATCAATCTCAGCTCTAGTTTACACATGAACTCGGGCTAGAGAAGGGCACAGACAAAACAGACTGCAACACATGCTGTCACCACTTGTGAAATGGGATGATACAACAAAAAGATTCACAGTGGGAGTGGTTACAAAGGTATGCCGGGTTCTCTTCTTACAGCCCACCCGAATACCTTACCGCAGCAATGGCCTTAGGGCCCTCGGCGACACTCTGGCTGAGGGCAAGGCCAGCTGTAGCTGGGCGGCTGGGCAGGGTGGCTGGCTGCTGCTTTCTCATGGATATCCCCATGGTATCCAGGCTCTGGCTGCGGCCTCTGATCACCCGCTGAACAGGAGGGAGGCAGGGAAACAGACAAACACAGATATACACATAGAGACAAGCACATGGTAGGGTAGTATGAGAAGCACCACAGATTGAGTGGGAAGTTGTGACAGACCGACACCAGAACCACACAGATCCTACCTCCTAGAAGGCAGCACCTTAGATACTGCCCAGTTTTGGTCCTAGCTGATTCATGGAGCTCTGGGAAGAGCTCCTCCTCAAGCATATTCTCTAGTTTCGCTTCCCTTCTCCTATTGCAATGAATAGAGAATTCCTCCCAGTATCCCTACATACTGGATAAACCAGTGTCACCTAGAGCACTCCTATCCAGTACAGGCTATAAAACACAAAATCAAACTCCTGTTCAAGGCTGTAAGGTTCAGTCTCATATGAACTTGAGTTTTGGTTTCAAGGAGAAAACAGCCATATCAAAATCTGCAGCATTTGAAAAAGCCATTTTCTGACTTAACTCAGCCTCTTCCAGCCTTTTACAAATGTCATCTGTGTACATGACATGCAAATCACAGCATCTGCTAGAAGTCAGAAAAGGACATTTTGGGGGAGTTAGTGTAAGACATGGATGGGTTAAAATTCATGGTTAGCAGCAAAGGCAGTTTGTGTGTAAAAATACCCCTCACCAAAGCAACCCAGACCTGACCAAAGCTACGCACACAGCTACCAAACCTATACGCAAACAGGTTAGTTTTACAGACCTTAACCATTATGGTGGTCTAATTAGCCCACCATATAAAGCCATAAAGTCATCTAAAGAAATGCTATTTATAACACATCTCTCTTTCCAGACAGATAACTCATGATATAAAACAAGTGGCAAGGCACTTGCCACAGAAGTGGAAAAGGGCAAGTAGGTAAGATAGGAAAGAGGATATAGGATTCTCTCTACATAACCAGTTCAAAACTCAGTTTCCCAATTCATACAAAAGCTTTGCTTTCTCATTTCAATCATCTTGATCACTTTTAAAAGAAAGTTGTCACCTAGTTTATCAAAAAATCAACAACAAAAAAAAAACCCAAACATGTCATTTACACTGAAAAAGGGAAATTAACTCTGGCTTTTAGAGGGTAATTAAAGCATCAGTTTCTCTAGACAGTACGCTCACAGATAGCTTGGAAACTCCTTCAGTGGCTCCTGCAATTCTTTCAGTTACAATGAAAATGAATTGAAAGAGATCTGCTGTAGGAACTGAAAGCCCCTTGCTCCTAGTTATTACAGTTCCTCTTGAAAACACTGACTCCTTTTTCTGTAAGTCATGGAATAAAACCACATCTGACACTTGACACCAGCACAAAGCATAAAGTGTTTGACTTCTAAGGGCCAGTATGGAATTCTGGACCACACTGTAGGTCTGTAGAAAGGCTCACCTTGAAGTTCTCGAGGAAGCCCCCGCTGCCATTCTCTATCTTGTCATCCTCCCCTACAGGTAATCCCATCATGCTGCGGCTGCGAAGCTGCAGCTCCTCAAAAAGGCTCTCCAAGAGGGCACTCCGTGTTCTTTCCTGCATCAACATTGGGAATGAGAACAGCCTTTATTGGGAGCAGAGATATTTTTTTCCCTGTTTTTTAAAAAAACCCCAACAAACAAACAAAAAACCAAAGGACTAACCATGACAACAACAAAACCCCATGAAAATTACTTCAAACAATATGAAGTGGTTTTAACTGCATAGTTACAGAATATATTGCAGTAACACCCAGCCCTTTTAAACTCATTCTGAAGCAAGGCATAAAGGACAGTTCTTTAGAGCTGATGAAACAGGGACATGTTTTTTTCTAGATCAGGCAACAGCAGAGTCTGGAACAGAATTTTGGTACCTTCAACCAAAAAATCAGTGATACCAGCATGCATCCTGTAGCATAATACTGAATTTCAGCTAATACAGAATCTCCTCCAGCAAAATGTATGTTTCATATTCCCATCCTTACCTGAGGATTAGATCTTTATATTAAAATCTACCTGTTCATATTCTATCACACCTGCTAAGAAATATGAAGGAAGTATCCCATAACATATATAATCACATTTCATCAAAACAAAACACAAAATTAGAAGTCAGAAATTTTACTGTGTTTTCTTTATCTGATAATAATATATTTACTATATATGTATATAATTATAATTTTTAATGGAAGCAGCCAGGAATTAGACCCACCTCTAATTTAGCAAATTTCTCAGCTCGATAGCAGCTGTACTCGGCATTGATGAGCTTGACCAGAAGGAATTCACGAAACTCTGTACTCTACAAGACAAGATGAAGACTAGACTAAACTGGAGATGAAAACACTAATAAAAATATCACATTATAAAAGCTCTGTTTACTACTGTTTGGACCTCCAAAGCCCTCTATAGCAGACTGACAATAGCAACTAAGAACACAAGCACGTGCACCACATCCCTTGCCATCTAACACTCGACCAGAGACACAAACCTTTTTAAATATGGCTGGATTTGGCAGCGGGGGTCCAAAGAAGGGGACATCATCTCGGGCGGTGACTGAAACCTGAAATAATATAAGGCAAAAAAAATGAGTATCAGAACACAAGTGAGACCATCAAACTACTATGATATATATGATTCCTCCTAAATAATTTACATATAAAAGAGATGTTATACAGTGTCCTGTGCATCCCCCCTCTGTTCCTGAACTCAGTGGATTTGCTCATTTATCTCCCAGAAATTTAGTCAGCTAGATGTGCACACGGTAAGAGCAATAAAAAAAACCTGAACTGACTGCTTTTTAAAAAATTATTTTTAATAATAACTAGTATAAGCAGTACATTTAGGAACAGAAAAATGGTCCTATTCAGCCTGCAAGATTAACCTCCACTAGAAGAATCTGTCAATTTGCTTGTACTGACCTATTTTTTTACAGAGAATCCTTGGTGGAGATACACTGCACTTTGAGGGGAGTATCTCAGTGCCACTGCTTCTCTGAGTCACAGGTGGTAAACAGGCAAAAGCATTTTCCCAGGAAGAGGTAAGTTTCATTTGTTTCATTTTTAGCATGCTCCTACCTGACATACCAATGTCTAAAGCCATAACTGAAAAGCAGTCCAGCCACTTGTTTCTTCACAGCACCTACCTATAATTGTTTGTAGCTATCTTACCAAATACATCCAGTACTTCACAATATTTCACTGGGTTTTTTTTTGTCATGTTTGAGATGAAACAAGACCATTATTTGTTGTTTCCTACAAGGGGGAACTATGTCATAACAACCACAACTGCCTCAAAATAACAAATAAATGTCACAGAGCCACTGAGAAGTGTGAGTTTAATGAGAAGAAGGAGGAAATAGCCTCTTGATTTAATTCAGATTTCTCATATTTTAGGCCACCTCCCCTAATTACAAAGCCTCCATCTCTCTCCTAATAGATATCTGCCAGTTAAAATCCTGCTTTGCATTTTTAATTTTCTGATTGCAAAAATAAATTCTGTGAAATAAATTCCATTAATATGCCAATTTAACAGTAGGCACTAAAGCTTAAGTAAATGGAAGTAAGGGATGGCAAAGAAATCTTCCAGATGGCAATCTTTTCTGTACTACAATGCTCTCAAGGCAGCATCAGTCAAAGCCCCTTTAGAAAAGCCTTTACAGAAAACTCTGCATTGACTCTAGGGTGACTACTAGGATGATTTCTTCTTCATGGAATGAAGCAGTCCTATTACACTAATAAAAAAAAAAGTACTGCAGACAGGCAAAGATGAAAACAATGGCAGGAAGACACATGACAAATAGCAAGCTTTCCCAGCTATTTTCCTGTCATTAAAAAGTCCACTGAATTTTTGTGCCCTATAAAACAGAGAGCATGAGGAGAAATGGAACCCCATGGCCTGATCAACACAAGGCTTTCACTACAAACCAGCTGCCCAAAGCATAGGGAACAAGGGAAGGTGGCTGCTCCACCACCAACACCCTCTGGTGGAAGAGGAGATGGGGATCCTGTCCTAATTTTGATATTCTTGGTGTTCCTGTAGACCTCCAAGGCATAAGGATTCACCATCACCAAATCAAATCCCTACATAATACAACACATAGCGCTTGGCTTAAAATGTTTCTACAATGGAAAATTCATCACAAATCCAAGTTTCTTTACATTTTCTGCTCTCTCAGCATGACTGAAAGTTGAACATAAAGTTATACAGATATCCATACAGAGTCATGTCCGACAGAGAACGAGTTGTGTCCAAAGGCTGCAGATGATTAATTTGGGCTGTAGCAGGGCTCCTTTCAGCTGGAGGGCCCTAACAGGTAACACTTCCTTGTCAGATGGGCATCAGTTCTGGAATGCTCAGAAGCAGGTGTAGCTGGCTTGGATTCCATAGTTAGGCCAACCAGCTGTATCTGACCTGCAGCCTCAGGCAGTGCAAGCTGCAACCACTGTGCTGCGCAGCACGAGAAATGCAGACATGAATTTTACCTGACTAATATATATATAATGTAAGCAAGACAACCCCCAAAATGGGATCAATTGTGCCTTGTGCTCTTTGATGTAAACAAAATTTTTTATCTCAATTCTTTCTGCTTCAATTCCAAAGCCTTAAGCTTCAGAAATTCATCAGCTGCTTTGTAAAGTGTACAACTACACTCTGCTTTCAGGTGTAGATACTCAAGAAATCAGGAAGAGATCTGGCTGAACCTGCACCTCTCCCAAAGGCCCAAGAACCAGTTTCCACTTCAAGGATCAAAATCAGTACAGGTTAATCTATTGATCCTGGTTACCTTGTAGAGAGTGTCCCCAGTGGTGCTATGAGTGAGCTGAACTACCACATAAGCATGTAGGAAATTAGAAGCAATCATATCAGGGACAAAAGGTGTACTTTCATCCTGGAAAATAATGGCTACAATGTCATTCCCAATGTGACGCTTCCGCTGAAGCTGGAGAGGAAAGAAATAATGAAGAGAGAAGGCAGGTGAAAAAGAGCAGAACAGTGAGCTGGGACCTCAAGCACCAGTCTGCCTAACATCTCAAACCCATCTGTTCCACCAAACCCCTCGTCACTACTTTTGCCATTACTCCAGCCATAATTCCCAACATTATACAGTTAGTCATTCTCCCCTCTATGCAGTCCTTCTTCAAACACCTCTCCTCTCCCAGCCATGCTGTTGTAATCCTTACTCCTCCTTCTGATACCTGCTGGGAATCTCCCTCTGTGAAGGGCAGCTTTGTGGACACATGAAACATGATCTCCTTCCCCCGGAAATTTGTATAGACTGACTCGGTGCCTGTTTGACCTCTGGTAACATCCAAGCCTCCCCGGAACCTGAGCAAATCCACACCATAGGTCAGGCAGTAGAGAAATGAGAGAGCAGAGAGAAGACAGACAGTATCAGTAACTAGTACATCAGGACTAGACAGACAGTATCAGTAACTAGTACAACAGGACTATCAAAGGTACTTTTTAGGAAATCAGTGATAGAGAGGCACAAATCTTCCCCAAACCAATGCACTGACTGAAGCCGCACCATGTTTGTGCTGGTGAACATACCAGCTTGCTAAAAGCTATGAAGCTAAACCAGGGATCCTCAAGGTAGCTACTTTCTCTGGCATTCTTCTGAGAAACACACTCCATATCTTAGAACTACAGAAGGCACGGGCTGCCCCACAGAAAGAGCCTGAAACAATACTGCCCCATACCACCGTGAAACCATCTTGTATTTGCACTGCCAAATAAAATTATTCTTGGCTGATACTGTGGGTCAGATTGAGATACCAGGAGACCTTTAAATCAAAATACCAGCAGAGACCTAAGCTCCAACTAGTTCCCAGACATGATGGCTGACAAAAGCATCCGGGGCTTCTTCACCTGCACTGGGATTTAGAAGACAGCACTTTTCTAGAAGCTGGGCTGTAACAAGAGTCCCAGCCTCAGAACACATGATGTTCCCTAACTTAATCTGGCTTTCCAGCTGCACTGGGTACGCACCCACGGAAATCCTGCAGCTGAATCTTGTCACCAAGGAAATCCAGGAACTCCAGGAAACCCTGACTCTCTACTGTGTTACTGAAGACTTCTTCTTCAGTTGTCTACAGAAGGAAAGCAGAAGTAGTAAGAAACACAAGGAGTACAAAGAACAGGCAGTAATTTCTATAGGCAGTTCAACCAACAAACATCTCTGCTTGAATACATTTGCAATCTGGGCCACCCGTGGTCCTGGAGTCCTCTGCCTCAGCCCCAAGCTGCTATGAGGGTTAGAGTTAGGGCTCAGAGATCCACAAAGCCTACAGCTCCAGGGACCTGGGGGTGGAAGAGGCATGCCAAGGGCAGCACAGCACTGGACCAACATCACTGCCTCCACAACCTTCACCTGGCCCACCTATGATGCTGGGGACTTCCACCTCAGCCCCAAGCTGTCATTAGGGTTAGACTTAGGGTTTAGAGATCCACAAAGCCTACACTGCCACAGACACTGCAAGTGGAAGAGGCATGCCAAAGGAACCACAGCACTGCACAAACACTGCTGCCTCCAGGCCACTGCTTCTGGGCAGTACAGACCTTGCCATTACATTCTTTAAGCTAAGAAAACTGACTCTGCATTTTTCCTCAAGTAACATGGGATCTGATGGATCTTACCTGTCCAGGTTTCTGGTAGATGACCCCAAATTTGAAGTTATTGCTTATGACATGTTCATCAAATGCAACAATAAGCTGAGAAGCCTGAGGTAATGAAAACAGAAATTATCAACTGTATGCCATTAGCCAGAGCTTGATGGAAAAGTGATATACAGACATATCAGAACACTGTACCTTGGGATAGAGGACAGGGAAGAAGCGTTCAACATTCACATCCTCACACAGTAGCTGTTGAGTGAGAGAGACAGGGAAACAGAAGTGTGATTATCATGTGCCCTGGCTTGCTGCAGGCATGAGAGTGTAGGCACTGTTTATAATTATCTGACAGGAGCCCCTCCAGGCAAAAATTCTGAGGTAAAATTAGAAGAGAAAGAAGAGAAGGTAAATGGAAGGATAAAAGGGAACTATATGATAGTTCTACTGGGGAGTAGTAGAAGAAGAGGGAAATGGGAAGACAAGGGTGAAAGTAACTTGAAGAATGAGGCCTTAAGACAAACAGGTAAGCATGAATCTCACCTTTGCCATCTGAACAGCATTGGGAAACTCATTCAGACAGGAAATGGGAATTAGGTCATGTTTGGTGCCAGTACGAGTCCTGACACAAGACAAAAAAGGCATTAGAGACATGGCTGAAGGGAGACACAAGCAACACTGGCTCTTTAAAGAAAGAGTAGCCATTTCTTCAGAGTATCATTAAAGCAGTTAATTCCAGAGAGTTAATTTCAACCCTGGTGCATAAAATCACTGGAAAAGCAAAGTATTTTCAGTTCTTACTGCCCAGCACTTGTTGTGGTGAGCAGAGGAAGACAAAACAGGAGCCCTTAGCCTCTTTGCTCCTTTGCACTCCTGTCTACCTTGAAGAAATATTTTGCTTTCCCACACACACCATTTTCACTCACAGAAATCTAAATATCAAAATACAATTCATGGTCATAGAATAATAAGGGATTCCCACGATCAATGAAGGCTTGAAAGATTGTTAAAAGGTCTGTTAGAAACAGCCTAGGAAAGCAGAGTAAAGGAGGTAGAAACTGGTGTAGCATTGTTCCAGAAAGCTGACAGAGGAAAGCTGCCTTCCTCTTTATATGTCTATTTAAGGAGAGATATCTTTCTAAGGAAGAAGAAATATTGGGTTATCAAAAGCCTCTTCAGACCATTCTAAACAAGCTATTGAGCAAAAAGTACTGCATATAATAAAATATCTTAATAGAGCAATAACTACCCTTTTGTTCCTTCCTGGTGTCTTCCACATAGGAAGATAAACATTCCCAGGCACAGCTCACAAACAGGCTCTCTCTTTATTCCCAGATTATTGCTGGCAGTCTGGAGCATTCTCTGCAGACACTCAAGGAAACCCACCAGTGATTGTCTTATAGCTAATTCCTATGCTGTAGGAACCCAGAGTGCTGAGAATATTTCTCTGCCTGTTTTTAAGGGTTCTTACCCCCCTGAACAACACTGTTTTAACCTCCAACCTTGGAAAAAATTACCAACAGTCAGACAAGAACTAGAAAATACAGTGGTGTGAATTAGGTGATAGACTACTATGTAAGATTGTCACAGGGTGAAAAATTTAGAGCTTTTGGGCTTCTCTTTGTAGTAAATAGATAAGAGTAAAAAATATCAACATGGAGGATTGTTGTTGTTCTCTAAACCTTCTTCTCCTTCTTCTACTACCCCATGTTGTGCAGTAAAAGTAGTTTGGAATGACTGGATAGAGAATTCTGCAGTTCCTGCCCGTGTTACTGAATAATTGGTAGGAAAGTGAAAATAATATACGTTTTTAGTAAGTATTGGTTAAATTATCTTTAAAAGGCCACGTAAATCTTGATAATTGGACTTCTCTCCTGCTTTCTGTGCTCTGTGTTATGCCTGGGCCACGCTAGTGGCTCTGTTCCTCAGATAAGACTTAATAAACAACTATCCAGCAGCATTGAAACTCCAGGAAAAGTCTCAGTTTATTCTTTGAAACTCCTTGCAAGGACTTTTAGAAAATTCTCTCCCATCAGGAGGGATTTGATTTATGGCATGGTTCAGTGTCACTATTGCAACCATTTTTTTCCCTCAGTCCTGAACAAATCCTTGTCAGTGGCAACTGTACATCACTTGGTTCCAGTAGCATATTGCCTACTGGGAGTGCATCCAGACTGTAGTGTGGTAAAAAGCTTCTCTGCAGCAGCCTCTCACCTATGCAAGATCCTTCTCTGTTCTCCTTCTAGTTCATTCAGCAGCTCTCTCTAGGTAGTATCTCTCTTCAAAACCCTCTCTAAGGGTTATGGCTTCACAGACTGCCCTGGGAATCTAGGGAATGTTCTAGATCACCTTCAAGGTGATCTCAAGTACAAAGCCTGGGCTAGGCTGTCCTCCATTAGGCAATCCATATTCTCCTAGAGAGTACTCACATGTCTCTTAAGTACACAGAATAAACACAAAAACTTTCCATTTGAGGGAAGAACAGGTATTTTTCACACAGGTACTACAAAGATGCACCTGTAAGCACCACACCAGCTTCCTTAAGGAAACTGCTGAGAGCAACTCAAGAGCAGGAGGCAAGGAAAAAGGGCTCAAAGTTTTCTTTGCAGTTTCTTTTCTCTCCAGAAGAAAGACATGAAACTCACACCCACATCTATGCAGAGGAAGCGCAAGTTATGTGCACGTCAATAACAGGCACTGTTACCTCAGCAACAGGCGTAGATTTTCCTGCTTCTCGATCTGTTCATACTTCACAGAAAGTACTAGGTACCCCAAGGACATGTCACTGGAGTAAAAGTTCTGGTGCTCCTGCAAACAGGAAACCAAAATGTATTATTCCCAACACACTTCCTGGAGAAGTTCACCAGGTTATTTTTTTTGCGTACAACCCGTCACTCAAGATTAGCTAATTTTTAATTTAATTAGCAATAGCATGCTTCAAAATGTGCATATGTTGTCTTCCAGACCACTTGATCATCAGTGCATGAGCATATCAGTCAAAGTGCATCCAGTCAGTTCAGTTCCTCCCCACCTGTCCAACATCAGAAGAGCTTCTGAGAAGGAAGAGTATTAGAACATTCAGTAACACATTTTGAAGAAACTGAGTTTCTTGTAAATAAAATCGTATCTTTTGTGGACTTTCCCTGTATCCATTCAGATTCTGCATGACTAAGCAGTGTCTCCCACACATTCAGCTGGATGTGGCTGTGGGAATTTTCTGTCTAAAGAGTAATGATTGCAGGATCAATATGGTATATGGTTGGCCTCCAAGAGTGCTCACATCTCAGGAAGGATACAGTCAGTAAGCAAAGAGGTTTTGCAGATGAAGACTGTTCTCCACAGTGCCACTAACACTGCCCGAGCTTTAGCGGAGTGTGCCTGGAACACTGTCACTCAGTCAAACAATGAAACATACTGCAAACATTTTCACAGTCTCTATAGATAAGTGGCTGTGGCCATACACTTCTCCTGGGTATACAGCCATGTTCCAGTGTATTTTCTATATTGCTATATCATATATATTGCTATATCATCTCTAACCTCAAAAGGCTAAAGCCTTTTGACACAGGATATGAATGGAAACCTCCAGCACAACAAAAATACTATTTAGGTGAAATCGTGCAGAAATGCCTTGATCGCTCCCACCATCCTAACGGAAAAGCATCCTCATGCATGACACGAAAGTGGGACAGTAAGTTGTATTCAGTTGTACAGTCAAAACTTGCACGATTTGGAATATGTTCTGTGAAAGGAATACTCCAGGCACAATAAATTAGTGAAGAACTCACTGGGAGCAAAGTGTAATTTGGTAAAAAATGTCAGCTCCTTCCTCAGTCTTTTGCCTAGAATATATAGAATATACATATATATATATATGCCTAGAAGGTCTGCTCTGGCTCTGATAGATCACAACCTCTCTCAACACACTGGTAAGATTGTCTTTTGCTGTCTAAATTTTTTGTATTAGTCATAGTTCTGATTCACTGTCAGAAATAAAGACACATCTAGTGAAATACTCTGATATCTATGTGGACACAGCCAACTTGAAGTTAACAGACATAAACCAATCCTCTCCTTGAAACAAAAAATAGGAATAAGTAAGACTATAGTCACTATCCTAAACCAAAATGTGAAGATGTTGCTATCTAACTTTTTTAAGTATTAAAGATGCCATTGTCCTCGCCTCCTCTTTGAGACAGAAAAAAACCAACACCAGAACTGCCCTGTTACTGACTTATGGACAAGAGGTTCCATGGCTGATCAAACGAGACAGTCTGGAAAAGGTAAGGTCTAAGAGCAGCCAAGATGCACACAGAATAATATGGCCTCTAGCTGCAGTGTTCAAATCACAGAAGTCCAGTGTGATCTGTCACACTGGTCAATAATAGTACATGGGAAGAAAAGCTGAAATCAAAGGAAGCCACAAAGGACAGTTTATTTCTCCTGACCATGACTTTCAGGATACTAACAGATTTTTGGGATGTGAACGAGAATCAGGTGCAGTAACCAAGGGCAGAAAGACAGAGCAGCTGAGGAATAGAGACAGATTCAAGGAGCAAAGCAAGACCATGTCCCACGGTGAGTTGAAGTCTAGAATCAAAATTCATAAACCAAAGAAGTCAAATGCCAGGCTGGATGCCCAAGACAGGCTGTAAAGGAAAAAGATAGCACAATGCCAACAAAAAACCAGAACTAGACGGCAAAGCAAAAGAAGAGGAACCAAAGCCTGAGGTTAGCTGCAGCTAAAAGTAACACTGAGTTGCAAAGACCAGAAATCAAGATGCCTTTTGATGAGATTTCTAAGCCAGACCCCAGCAGATTTGATAGAGAGGGATCTCCGTTGCTTTGGAGACTGGGCTATCAGCTCTGCAGCTGACATAGCCAGGCAGAGCTGCACAAATGGGTGCAATCCTCACTGTGGAATGGGCACCAGAATTAGTGGAAGTCTTAAAATAACTGAATTTTTGTCAAAGCCACTCTGGCTATGTAGCTTGATCCTGAATGTAAGCCTGGGGTTTAAACTGAGATCTGAGCAACTGTATGGATGAATAAACCTATAATGTACTCCTTATGACTTTCTTTCTCTGTAAAAACACACAGGCAACAGAAGTCCGACTCAGATTCCTTCAGTGGACAGCAGCCTTTATTGTTAGCTGTCCTGGAGTTAGAGAGGAACCATCAAAAGGCTTTACAGTTGATACTGAACACTGCAAGTCAGTGATGACAAGATACCCTGGAGCTGAGATGACCTATGTATTAAGTACAAATTTGTTCAGCCCCAGAAGCAGTTTCTGTAACATTTAATATAGTCTGAAAGCCAGATCTAGATTTCAAATAGATCTCTGTTAAAACAATTAAGTATCTTCCATGGGCCAAGGGAAAAGACTAACAGAACACGCAAGGAATGCTGACAGTTTGCCCAAGAAGTTTTAAAGCCAGTAAGACATCTGCCATCTGCAGCAGCTTTAACCAGCACAAAGAGAGGACAGCATAAAGGAGAAATACATGATCACATATGAATGCATAGCAGAAAGCTTCTCTCATCAGCACTGAGAGCTGCAAGTGCTTGTGAAACTGCACCCTAAGTTTATTTGACTGGCAGTTCCACGGTGTACCTTTACTAAATCCTTCACGGCTTCAGGCTACTTCTCTTCATTGCAGCCTTCAAAAACAACATAGACATTGAATAATTTTCACAGTATAAGACATAAGGTTTTATAGCCTTCTTCCTTAAAGGCTAAATTACTGTGTAATTACTGTGTAATCATCATATAAAATACATGAGGTAAAGAAAAGGAACTGAGCTATGGCTTGAATGTTCCAGCACTTTTTTTGGTGCTTGTTTTACAGGGTCTGCTGTAAGATGTTCTGCAAAAAGTATCACAGAATTGTCCAAGTCTGAGCGATCTACACATGCACACCCACAACAGAGACATGCATATTAAGTCTGTAGTACCACACAATACTTTGATCTCCCATCTTGCTTAAAGGATATTCCCTAAACCATTGTCTATGCCTCCCCCACCACATGATGCTTTCAGACTCTTCTTCAGCTAAGAACTGTTTGCCATTATTCAAAGCATGAGACCTTTCCTGACATTGCTGAAATAATCTTCCCATGTTATCAGCAAAAAAAGGACCCAACACAGCATCAAAATCACTGCTATCACTAACTCTCTGCACTGAAGAAATACTCTTCTAGCGGAAAAGCACTGAGCTCTCACCTTAACTAAGCTTTTAAACCATGGGCAAGGTTTTCTCATCATGGGTAGAGTTTTTTGTGACAAGAGTCCTGTTCACCTTGTTCTTTTCTGACAGTAGCTTGCTCAAAAACTTGCATGTTTAATTGAATATGGACACACATTCATGTCAGTTAAGGCAAAGAATAAAACACTGGACACCAGAAAAGGAAGAACATAGAAAGAGTTTTTCTGTAGTACTGAGGCACCGATGGTTGGGCACTTTGCAAATGTGAAGCCCGATGACAGAGGAAGTCCTGGATCTAACTCAGAAGGAACAGTGATGATATGACCTTCCTTGAGCAGGACTATGGACAAGATGAGCCCCAGAGGTCCCACCCAACCTCAACTGTTTTGTGATACCAGGTCAGCAGTGAATCCTACAATCAGACTGAAAAAATCATATCCAAATTTGGCTATCATCCTATCTGGCTCTGGAAGCCTTCAAGTACAACCCTAAATTTACCATGACAGAAAAATAATTACAGGTGGCATACTGAAAGCTTCCAGAAGGTTACAGGATAAATGTCCATGAACAAATTACACAGCAGATCTGTCAGTCTTGAGGGGAAACCTCCAGGAAGGCTTCTTTTTTCCCCTAATTATTTATAGATCATATTAATATCATTTTCCACTGCTGCGGAACAAGATCTGCTACAGAAGATCACTCTGACAAAAGCCCAAATACTGTAGAACAGGTCTCCAGCACTGTGCAAAGCACCACCTATTCCTGGTTTTGAACTTACTGAGCAGTCACTGAGGGAGATCACCGAATAAGATGCAGCGTGAGCATCCTTGTCAGGCTTTCTTACCTCCTTATGCCATGAACCAAATCTCAGAAAAGATCATGGGTTCTTCTCACTTATTCTTTATTGCTAATATCATCCTGAGATTCAATCTGGTAATCAACCGAATCCCTAAACAGGCCTGCCCAGATGGACCTTAATGGCTGGCCACTTAACATTCACTTTATGAAGTCTAGCTCTGTTTCCCTATGTGTAAAATTGGAATTTTTAAAGTCATGGAACATTTAGCAGCAAACTTACTTAAATCAACAGCTATAAAACACATGGTCCAGTTTCATCATATACATTCCGTAATGACGATACACGGAGGCAAATGGACTGTTCTGCTTCCTAGTGAGGAGCTTGCACTGTCAGTGCTGAAGTCCCCTCTAAAAACAACACCATTTCCAATACTATTACACTTTTTTCCACTTGTTATCCCAAGGTTGGTATCTGTATAGGAGCCTCAAAAGACCTTCTTAACTAAATAAAAGCATGTCCTGTGCAAATCTTTCTATTAATGCACAGGATGATGCACATTTCACAATGGGACATGACCAATTTAAAACACCACAGACCATATTGTAGCGTGCACCTCATTTACATCAGTTCAAGGCATCATAAGGAACTGAAATGTAGCAGCAGTGCAGACATTTTTAAGTCCACCAGAAAAAGTCTGAGAAACATTTCAGCCTTGTGGCTGGGTGGGCAAAGAAGGCTCTGAAGGTCACCCTTACCTTTCCCAGAAAATGTTTGCGGTACAGCTTGGCTGTAGGGTCACTTTCCAGTTTCACTTTACCACTCCAGGAAAAGGGTACCTCAGACAGAGCTGGACTCAAGCTGGAGAGGTTGTGGCTGGTCCCTTCAATCCAGTAGCCCCCAAACTGGGGAAGGATAATGAGAGGATATGGCCACCCTTTCTGTAATACCTATTCAGAAGGACAGAGAACAAACATTAAAACTGACAAGTCTGTAAGCTGGAAAGCCAATA
Organism: Corvus brachyrhynchos; assembly: GCF_000691975.1. Taxonomy (NCBI): domain Eukaryota; kingdom Metazoa; phylum Chordata; class Aves; order Passeriformes; family Corvidae; genus Corvus; species Corvus brachyrhynchos. The sequence goes on from NW_008238435.1 coordinate 332,176, forward strand.
AGCTGAAAAACCAATGAAGTCAAAGGACAGAGAGAGAAGAGAGCAGTACTAACCTACCTCATGGATGCTGGGGTAAGGAATATACTCCTCTTCTGTCTGAAATCAGAACAGGCCATTAGCAAAAAACATGTGACATCTTTTAAAGTATTATGCTCTCATGATTGTGCAAGCTGTGCCCTCAGCTTCCATTCTCCCCTAGGTCAACCTTAGAGTTTTACTTTAGGACTTAAGGTCAGACTACATTTCCAAGGTCTCAGCATTATCATAGAAAACTTTGAGAACAATAAATTTAGGAGTCAGATTTTACCCACCCTCCTCCTTGAAACTACAGAGAATATAGGCATGCAAAAGAAGGAAGCAGGCAAACCATAGACAAATTGGATGTGGTTAGGAGTGACAACCTCTCTCCTTTCCTTCCACACAGTGTTAGACAGCTGCTGTCCTGCAGACAGGGATGACAGTAGGAATGGTAGAAAAAGTGCTGTTATTTACAGTGAGATTGAGGCTGTGTCATCTCCATGGCTGATCTGTGGTATGCATCCGAGCAATGCTGAGGTGTGACTCAGAGAACAGAAGCAGTATCTGAGCCAATTTCTGCCAGTTGGATGCTCCCTCCATCACCACAAAGAGCACTGACTATCTCTGTCAGAATAAAGCTATGTCAGTTCTCTCTGTGACTTTTTTATACGTCATCCCAAGATCAAAGTCAAGTTTGATTTTAAGGTTAGTGGGCCTGAGCTGAGACTGAAGAAATGGAGAGGAAGCATTGAGGATTTAAGATGGGAATCTGTCCTTATTGCCTTAATATTGGGCAAAACAGGTCAACTTTCTAGTAGCATCTCTATGAGTCATCCAGCGGACTACCGAAATAAGTACTATGTGTTTTTATAAATATTATTACAGCTCTTAAATTGAATAAATTTAAGAAACTACTTAATCAAAACTAACACTTTTAATAATAACAAACTCTTACTGGAACCACTTAAATTAGAAAAAGGGAAGTGTTAATTCTACTTCATCTACATAGTTTCACCCTCCTGTGCTGCAACTAGGAAAAAAAAAGAAAATAAAAACAGCAAGCGTAGAAGTGTTCTTGGGATGTTTGTAGACTCCCTGTTCATTCCAGTATGAAATATACTGCAAGCCAGGTCAGCAATTATCTGCCATTCTCAGCAATTTAAGAGGCAATAACGACTTGGCCTGACCTTGAGAGGAGCTGGAAGGGAACACCTTTGCTCATCCAGACGACTCCCCTGGAAACATAAAGTCACAGACAGTGAATCCTGTATTTTAGCAAGTTTGTTTCACTTACCCTCTGTGTCCTTCTTCATATCCTCAATACACATATTTTGTCCCTCTATAAAATCTTCCATTTTAAGTGAAGTTGGAAGATCGGTATAAAAATGAAAAGTGAAGCTAGAACTTGGCCAGTCCCCTAATCTGGCATTAAAACTGAAAAGCTACCCCCAAGCTTACACCTCTTAAAAAGCAGACAACTGGCAGATATTAGAAACAATCTCCCAAACTGATTCTCTAATCTCTTCTAGCTACCTTCCTTCCTATCCCAAGGGGGGAAAAAAAAAAAATTGAATGACTACGAGGTGGGTTGGTACAACAGGGCAAAAGGCTGCCCTAGTTTCTTCCTGAATCAGGAGTTGGCATCCAGACTTGATTTTCCTTCTTAAGGCTATTCCATCCTCTGCCTTCTCACCACGGCAAAGTAGCTCACTTCCACCACACCTCTGCAGCAGAATCACACAAGAATAGGACAATTTTAGTGAAGAGAGCCCCAACACAGACTGAGCAGAGGCCCAGACCAAAATATATGAGGGTCAACAGGCCATAGTCCAAGTGAGCCTCACAGACAGAAGAGTAAGAAGCAGAATTTGCATCACCAGGTAGGAAGGTGAGGACCAGGATCTAAAATGTAGGTTTCTCTTACACACAGTACATGAGTATTCAACTACTGTCACCTAAATCTTGGAACTCTCATACTGGAACATGATGCTGAGACTACATTTCTATATACCATCAGTGACTGCTTAATGGAGTGGCTAACCAGGGATTCCAGACAGGATAAGCAGCTCTTGACTTTGTTGTGAAAATAAGCAGGATTGGATTGATAACAGCCATGCCTGTGCACATATTCTACAGTGGAACTAGCTTGTCAACTAGATCCTGGTAAAAATAGGTAAATCTCAGAGGAGCTCTACAGTGGAGACTTAGGAGGCTCAGGAATAAAACTTTTGGACAATGTTCCAGCTGTACAGGATGCAAAAACTGCTAGCATAGCACCACTAACACTGAGCAAAAGCAACCTTACTATTGAGGGTTCATAATAATCAGGATGCTCTTTGCAGGAGCAAGAAAGAAAAAAAAAAAAAAGAAAGAAACCCAACATCTACTTCACATAAAAACAAGGTTTTAGGAAAATGAGAAAGTTTATTAAAAAAACCTAAGAAGAAGCCATAAGAAAACCTAAACTTTCATGAAATCATGAAGAGCAAGACCTTGAGTATACAACAAATGCTTAACACCTTTAAAAAACTCTTAAAAACATCAGAATTAAACCAGTATGGCTAAACTCCAGGGTAAGGGAGACTAGTTGTGGATGCATGAGGTTATTCTTCAGAAGTCTGAGGTTGAGTTCAATCACAAAAAATAGCAGTAACAACAAATTTCAATTGGTTAAATATAGAAACACAGTAAAGCAAGGAAGGAACAATGAGCAGATAACAAAAAACCAAATTATTTTCCTTAGCTATAATAGGAGAAAGAGGCTTCACATGTTATCTACAGGGTGTCACAAGATCAAACCACAAAAGCTGAGCTTTGAGACAGTTACACTCCCTCCCCAGAAAAATTGTTTTTCTTTTGTGTTTTCAGCAGTGGAGACTAAACAAATACCAGGCTGGAAATACTCTTCATAGCAAAACTTTAGAATATATGTTTTCAATTGTGATGTCAGTACACAGCACTGACAAAATGAACAACCAACTATTAGGACGTGGTGAGTTGTGAAATTAAGATGGAAAACAGGGTGACAAGAGATCTTTATATTTTGCAGAGGTAGTAACCATTTTGCATTTAGGGAAGTTGTGAAGGTGGAAAAAGTCGAGTGCATGGAATGTACGTGCTAAAGAGTGTTTTGTTGATGTGGTCTCGAGTTTCAGTTGTCAACCTTCTGAGTTGAGGTTCACAAGGAAGACCAGGTTCTGAAACAGGGATGTGGAAAACAGACAGAAAGTCCTGTGCACTGTCAAAACAGGACTGAGACAGGAGGGACACATAGGTACAAAGCAGCAACAAACTGTGGGAAGTACAGGGACACACTGGCTGTGCACAATGAGCTTTCTGCACTTGAAAATGGAGATTGGGAAATTGCAATTTTCTAATATTTCTCTCTCCTTCCTTGGCATTTTTGGCAGATCTGATAATGGCAAGAATTTTCCAGTTTCAAAGGAGGTCCTGGTAGGAGACCAGTATCTCAGCAAGGCCTGAGGGAAAACTTTCTGGGCTGCTGTAAAGGAGCTCTGTATCAGAGCCTCTATAGAGAGTACAGGAATGTACCAGCACATTCCATGACTCTGCACTGTTAAGGAAGCTCCTGGTAGCCTGGAAGCAGAAGATGTAAGTTCAAATCTACCAACCTCTCCTCTGGAGTGAAGCTTAAGGTAAGAATAATGCAGCCCTGGGCTGTACAGTCCAAAGCTTTATTTTAAAGGCTAACCAGGACCACAGGAAACTTACAGCACAAGTTGTTGGAAGAGTCAAAGCATGGGGAGAACAACTGCTTGATGGACACTGTCATTCCTCAAAACGGAGAGGAATAAACTGCAGCAGTCTCAGCCACTCCTTGAGACATCCTTCTGGTTGGATTTGGTTTGGCTTGCAGCACTGCCTTTAAGGAAAGGCTTTCCCTCACTGTTTCCCTGGGTAGCTTACTGGAGACAGCACCAGTCTGGGAATCTCATATTCCCAAGGTCTTGTACAGGGGAAACACCTGGCCTGAGCAGGATGGAAGAATGAATGACAGAGAAAAAAGCATCCAGACCCAGAGTCAGGGTCCAACGTGGTGTAACAATACATGATAATGCACATATTTTATGGGGAAAGAGCAGTGCCTTGAGGGAGCCTAGTTCAAAATAGGCAACTTGGATACAAAAGGGGATACAGGAAAAAGAACAATGAAAGTAGTTGTGAGAAAACAAGACCAAAGAATATGAAGAAACCATAAGAACGCAGAACAGAGGTAGTGAACAAAAGCAGTCAAGTGAAGAGGCATTGGCTATGCAAACATACGAAGATCTGAAATATCTGAGCTTATTGGATGAAATAAAATTTCCTTGTTTTCCAATTGCCTGCACTGCAAAGCAATCCAGGAACAACATATTACTAAGTGTCCTTAACACAGTATTTGTTGTGACTGCACTATGTCTGTAAGCACAGAACAAAGTGACCAGTAGCTCATTCATTTCCAAGAAATGTATAATAAAATTGAAGAGAAGGAAAAAAGAGAAAGAAAAAAAAAAAGGCAAACTTCTTTCCCAGATCTCAGGGTTGGTTTCAGTGCAAAAAATTAAATTACCTGTTAATTCATCACACAAAATGTGAAATGGCTATCCTAGTTTTCAGTTGAACAATTATACTCCAATCCAATTGTTAAAGTACTCAAAAATCAATTCTATCCTGAGGCTTTTTTGTTATTATTTTATAGGAGAAATGTTCAAGTCTTCTGCTTTGGCTTTTACTCACTTTGATTGCTTATGAAAATCCCATATTTCGTTTGCAAGAATGGTTCAACAAATCTAAAGGATAGTCACAGTCATATGGAAGGAAAGGGAAAGCAAAAACAAACAAAAGAGAAAAAATAACTAGTAAAAATCTTGAAAAAGATAATAAAAATATTAGGAAGAAATATTACGATAATTTTTTCTTTTGGAAAACATTTAACTTTCAAAAAGTCTGTTAGACAGCAGTTACTGATTCTCCTAGTGCAAGTCAGGTGACAAAACAAGCTTAACTAGAAAAAAACAAATGCTATAAAGGCTTAACAATGGACAGCTAAGAAAACATCATAGATGCAAAATTAGGCAGTCTGCATGCCTTGGAAATTCTCATCACCTCCCTGTTATCTCTCTAACTAAAGAGGTGCAAATCCAGTCAGATTTTCCATATGGTAAACTGGGAGCTGAGAAACACTGACAATCTTAAGCAACAGTCTTCCACTGTGGGACACATGGTAGTGACTCTCTCTTATCCATATTTCAAAAGGCCTGGGAAGGACCGTCATAACCTTTCAATATGTGCTTGAACTGAAGCAGATCTACATGCTCAAGCTTACTTTCCTGCACAGAGTTAAATGAGCCAGGCACACTTACAGAGCTTGCTACTCTAAAGCAGCAAGAATACATCCCAAACATAGTCTGGATGTTAGTAAATTGGTTGCAAGGTCTGTGTCTGTCTACACATGAATACATGGCAGATACACCTTCAGCCCCTCCCTCCCACACTCCTCCTTGCCCAGTCTGCCAAATGGGACTTCAGCCTCATAACTCTATACTCAGCATTTTGCTGCTACCTTCTACCTCCTCACCTTTATAGTCTCACTAAAGTCTGGCATTTTCCTCATATTCATAATCTGATTACCCAAATTCCAGAAAAGAAGTTAAATGGTTTTGGTAAGTTTAATTTCTGCACATAATAAAAGGCAGGAGTTATGTGCCACGCTATGTGTTATGTTAGGTCAAGGTTAAGCACAGCACTTTAAAGAAGGTGCACCACTCAGGGAAACTATTGGTAACCTGGCAAGGATGCTCTGAGAACACATAATCTGAAAAATTTGAAGACTTTATTGTTGGATATTTAACGTATATAACAAACCTATTATTATATTACTATTTCTTTATCTGATACAGAAAAGTGGAAAAAACCAACTCGGCCCTATTTTAAGTTTATAACATTATATATGCAGCTAAATGCATGTATTTCTGTGTAAGAATTAAGCCAGAGTCCTTCTTTCTTGCACAAGTTAAAGACAGGACCTATAGTAGTTATTTATTAAACTGTCTGACCTTGCTAAATGCAGTTAGGTTAACATCCCATTAATCACCTGTCATTATACCTGCTACCCAGCAGAACAGAGTTTCCTGAAGAAGATGCCAGAGATACCTTATTGCGACTTTGACTTTCTCTCAGAATCACACTTCTGCAAAGAACAGACAGAATTATAATAACCTGTGTCTATTGCTTCCATTATGCTGACTGGAAAAATGAACACAGAAAAATGCTTTTGAAATCCCATTGAAGAGATTGAGCCTAGAAGACCTAAAAATTCTGCAAGCCCGCATCAACGGGTATTCTGAGTGAAAGGACAAATAGTAGCTGATTATTTGTTTGCTACAAAAAATTAAGAGATCCCAAAGTTTGACAGAATTACTTCTCCTTACCTGCATTTTTTCAATCATCTCAAACAAGTCCGCAGTCTGTGAAAAGGGAAAGACAACAGGGAAAAGTAATTTGACATTTGCAGAAGCTAACATTATCTTCTGGTGACTCAGATACTGAAGAAGCCAACAGTTCCTTCCATATAACAAAGGAACTACTTGTTTGCTGAAGACATGATGGAATTGTTCTTCCGTAATTGGCAGCATGGACAAAACAAGTGGCCAAATTGTCTTCAGTCTGTGTTGCAAAAGCTTGACCTGAAGCCCGGTCAGTTAGGTATCAGGAATTTCTCTATTTCAATAGGTCAGATTGACTTGACACAGTATGGCATAAGAACTGATCAAATTAGCAAGTTTAGGATTCTCACAGAAGGAGGCAACTATAGCTGTAAGACATGCATGCACACGAGCTTGATTTCAGTCATTTCTTCAGCACACGTAACTTCTGCTCAAAGCACACACCAACCCTGGGCCAAACATGGTCTGCTTTTACCTTGTTGGGGACAGCAGGAGTGAGGACACATGGAAAGCCTTCAGTGGGAGAGTCTATAACATCACTGAAACCCTGCACTGCCTCCTCAGACCTCCTGCAAGAGACAGAGGCAGAAAAGGAAAAAAAAGAAGAAAAAGTTAACTCTTAAGAGAATTCAACATGTCAGTGCTTGCCTGCAGTGTCTCCTTTGCCTTCTGCTTACCATTCCTCTCCCCAGGCCATTTCTTGCCTGTAAGGAAGCTGTCATTCCCTGTGAGAATCCCAGAGGCGGCTGAACTTGCAAACATCCTGGATGTAGCAGCAAAAATTTTCTGGCTTCTGACTGCTCTGTCTCTGCTCACATACAATATTTTCCTCACAACTGTCATGTAAGTGCTGAATGATCTTTCTCTGCCAAGTTCCTCTTCCATCATGGATTTGGAGCACAATAAAGACATGTCTCACGAGAAGCTTTGTAATCAGATCTCACAACAGAACCATATCAAAAAGGATGAAAGTAGTTCTGAACCACCACTGAAATCAACTCCTAAAGGACAGCCCCAGCTGCCACAGCCTGGGTATTAGTCTCAAAGACAGGAGCATAACAGAGATGGCACTAGAACAGAACTGGTAACACCCTACAGAGAGGCAGACACAGTTTTGTGTTACCACTGCTGGTACAGCCAGCATGGAGATTAGGTGAGCTTTTGTTTGCACATCTGCTATGGAAAATATGTTATTACTATGGTCCCTGCTGGAGCAGCAGTGTGTACAAACAGAGAAGTGTGTACATTCAAAGAAGAGAAAATAAAAAGCCATACAAACAATATGCTGTAGTTTAGAAGACATACATAGCATTGCCCACGGCACTACAGACAGTCTCACTGCCAGCTGCACCTCTCCTACTGTTACTTAATAAACATTCCATGCCACTCACAGTTTTTACTAGCAGTCACAAACTGAGGTTAAGCCATGGTGAAGGCCACATAGGTGAGGCTGGGAACTAAGCACAGGTTTACAAGAGACAGGACTCATTTACTTTGTAATGCAATCATGAATGTGATTTTTATGTGGTCATAGAATCACAGAAGGGTTTGGGTTGGAAGCAACCTTAAAGATCATCTAGTTCCAACCCCTCTGCCAGATGTCACCTACTACATCAGATTGCTCAGGGCCCCATCCAACCTGGTCTTGAACACTTCCAGAGATGGGCCATCCACAGCTTCTCTGGGCAACTTGTTCCAACGCGTCGCTATCCTCTGAGTAAAGAATTTCTTCCTAACATGTAATATAAATCTCTTTTCTTTTAGTTTAAAACTGTTCCCCCTTGTCCTGTCACTACCTGCCCGGGAAAAAGTCGCTCTTCCTTTTTAATAAGCCCTTCTTAAGTACTAGAAGGAAGGTCTGCCCTGGTCCTTCTTTTCTCCATGCTGAACAACCCCAGCTCTCTCAGCCTGTATTTGTAGGAGAGGAGCTCCAGCCCTCAGATCATATTTGTGGCCTCCTCTAGACCTACTCTAACAGGTCCACATCTCTCTTGTGCTGGGGATCCCAGAGCTGGGTGAAGTATTCCACGTGGGGTCTCACAATAGCAGAGTAGAGAGGGAAAATCACCTCTCTCAACCTGCTGGCCACTCCTCTCCTGATGCAGCCCAGCATATGTTTGGCTTTCTGGGCTGTAAGCACACTCTGCAGGCTCAGGTCTAGCTTTTCCTCTACCAGAACCCCCAAGTCCTTCTCCACAGGGCTGCTCTCAATGAGTTAATCTCCCAGTCTGTGCCCATGTCTGGGATTGCTCTGAACCAGGTGCAGCACACTGCACTTGGACTTGTTGAACTTCACGAGATTCTCACAGGACCACTCGTCAAGCTTGTCCAGGTCCCTCTGGATGGTCCCTTCTTCTGTTGTGTCAACCACACCCCTCAGCTCTGTGTCATCTGCAGACTTGCTGAGGGTGCACTCAGTCCCACTGTCTATGTCATTGATAAGAGATATTAAAGATCACCAGTCCCAAGACAGAGCTCGAGAGACACCATTCATCACTGGCCATACAACCATCACACAATACATATAATAATCCTATAATGCAATCAAGAATTGCTGTCCTGTAGCTATCAGATGCACGACTGCTACTGCTTCCATGCTGAGACTGGTCATGCAGACCCTTGCTTTGAAAGCAGTGGCTACACTCCCTCTTGTACGGAGGTACAACATATTTCTGTAATCTTGAAACTACTCTATCACAAGCTCTTAGAATCATAACGCTCACCAGTTCTCTGACAATTCACAGTTCATTCTAGTGGCCCAATGGCATCATGTAACTTGCATATAGGCTCCTCCACACAAAGTAACACAATGCTTCCATCCCACAGTTTTCTCCTGAAATTCGAATGAGAGAGATCTGTGTAATGCACCTAGAAATTAATGCCATAAAATACCTGGGAGGGAAGATGTAGGAGTTAGTCTTGAAAACCTAAAATAAATATTTAAATAGTTTGATGGCAAATGTAATTTAAATTAATATTAATACTATACTAATACATGCTTTATTTATCATCTTATTCATTTACTTGAAGAATGTTTGGGATGAGCAAAATTTATGTCCAAGGCAGTAGATGAAACATTTTCACTGTCTCTTAAGTTTCTGTTCTGTGAGCCCTAAAAAGGTAAGAGCTTAATTTGATAAATTCTTGTTTTCAGAAAGAAGTGTAACAATAGAACCTTTTGTGCAACTGGATGTCCTGGGGCCTTGTTGCATGCTAGTGTTTTCTTTGGCATGTCGCTGAGCTGAATGCTGAATCATTCAGAGGAGTTAAATACACACCTGCATCACGGAAATCTGGCGGTTCCTACATGAGGTCAGTGTGGCCAGTCCTGCCCCTGTCCTCTCACCATGAATTCATCTCAACACTTTGGACTGACTGGAAAACTTTGGGCAGAAACTGTTCCTTACCACTGAATCCTAGTACAGTTCTATTGTCCAGCTGAGTCCAGAAGATGCCAAATTCATCAGTCTTACCATACATTTAGAGATGTTCACAATTCTGTAATTATCCCAAATTAGGAATATGCCTCGGGCCTTTAAAAATCCTAGAGAATACCTTAGATTTCACATTATCTTTAATAAAATATCACAAAAAATTGGGGCTATTATAATTATTGCTTTAAAGTCCACATTCAGTTTCTGGAATTTTTAATTTCTGGAACGAAATGCACTAGACTGTATTACAGAAAGGGAACATACTACTTTTAAAATTGGAACTTCAAACTCTTTGATCCCAGAAAAGAAGAACATCATCCTTCTGAAAAAGGAAACAAATTCTGCAGATTGGGAGAGGAATATTTATGTGCAAATGTATACTTGCTGAAGCTTTATTCTTAGGACACGGCAACAAGGGGAAGCATAAGGCCTAGAAAATGCAGAAGGCTAAATTGGGATTTTACTATTGACAGTAGCCAGTGCATTAATTTCAATGAGGCAGTCAAACTAAATGTAGGCAATGCTGATCCACTGATAAATTCCACTCTCAATTCTGAAATGGAACAAGAAGAACCTGTGCAGATCTCTAAGCCACTACAACTCTTCTCACGCCTTCTATTCCTGTCTTGCAGCATCGTCTGCTATTTCAGTCACGGGATCTCTCTACCCAGCTTCCAAAATCATTGCTATCTGCTGTAGCTGAGCCAGTTCAATAACATAGTCAATGCAAATATTTGCTCTAAGAAAAACACAAATTGGACAGAATTTCATACATTCTTTCATAAATATTCCAGAGCACACGGGGTTTTGCTGAACTCTAAAAGGCAAGTGCCCCAAATCCTCAGGTAAGTGTTTTCCTGAAAGTTCACAGGGAAGCAGGTGTATAGCTGTTGTAAATACTTTTGCTAATCTGGTAGCCTTCCAATAGGAGAAACACCACAGCATGATTTGCAGCTATCTATGGAACAACAATCAGTATAATAACTGGTGTCCCAGCCTGATAAGAGTTTCTTGCAGGGAGACACTAATACATTTTTTAAATCCTTCACTAGAAGGGACAGGCAATTCTAAAGAACTGAAGGTAATGTGAGAGAAGAACAGGCCTGAAATGCTCGTAATGAAAATTCTGGACAACCACTTCTCTTGAGCAACACCTTCTGTTGTTTCACTCCCTTGTTCCTGCCTTAGAGAGATGCGTTTGCTTTACCAAATACAATTGTTAGGTATTTGGTGGAGACAGCTGAAAACATGACACGAATAGCCCTACTCTCAGAACACCTGTACAGCTTTGAACTTTGCTTACACATAGATTCCTCGAACTCAAGAGAATTAATTACTGAAGCAGAGCTAGGAAAAGGAAGCAACCACTACAGATGAAAGGCGTTTTGCTCTCAGCTGGTCACAAACTTTTTGCCCACAGACTTTGACTTCCAGTAAGGAACCTCTCTTCCACCCGAACTCCTCTCTGGCTCTCTCCCGTGGAGGCCGCCGCTCCCATTCGTGGGCAGCCTGTGCTAAGGACTTCGTGCACCCACAAAGAGGTGGGCAGAGTACCGGGAGGGCCTGGAGAACCCTGCCAGCTCTTCCTGCCTGCCAGGTACTGCCCTACGGGGCAAGAGAAAGGAGAACTCCAGAGAGAAACTAATCTTAATTGAGAAGTCCCAGTCGGAGAGATCCCCCACTCCCACGACGGCAGAAGAAAGCCCGCCGAGCCTCCCTCATTCCCTCCCGGGAGATGAGCACCCGATTCCGCCCC
>NW_008238435.1:344545-351904 GCF_000691975.1 Corvus brachyrhynchos
CCCGGGACCCCCCCGTTTTGGGAGCCCATGGATGGCGCACAGCATGCAGGAGCAGCTGGTGGGACAGCCGGGCCAGGGACGCTGCTCTCCGGGCTGTCCGTGAGGGTAGCACAGCCACAGCCTGGACAGGGACAGCAGAGCCGTCCCTTGTTCAACTCTGCTGTAGAACAAGATCATATCTCCAGGCTCTCAGTGTCCAGTGAGGAAAGTGAGCATCAAAGCAGTTCTCCAGAAATCCCCATTCTCTTCAAGGGAAGGCTAGGAAGATACTAAACCCACTAAATCCAAATCCTTGGTCCGTGAGGGTAGCACAGCCACAGCCTGGACAGGGACAGCAGAGCCGTCCCTTGTTCAACTCTGCTGTAGAACAAGATCATATCTCCAGGCTCTCAGTGTCCAGTGAGGAAAGTGAGCATCAAAGCAGTTCTCCAGAAATCCCCATTCTCTTCAAGGGAAGGCTAGGAAGATACTAAACCCACTAAATCCAAATCCTTGGCATTTGGAGCTGACCTACATCAAGTACCACAGAGATTTGGCTCTGCACCCCTTATGAAATAGCTCCCTGATCCAACGTGAAAACTAGGGAAGCTCAAATTTTCAGGGGTCACAAACCCCTTGACCACATGTATTTGCATTGACTCATCAACAGATCATCATTCCTGACAAAAAAACTGAGCATGAGAAGATGGTCTGTCATAGCAAGAATATGCATGTACCTGTGTTTAAATGAGAACACGGAGTTCTTCTGGACACGTATTTTTTCCTGTGCTTGTCAGTTTCATTCCACAGGATGATGTCATGTTTTCTCTTTGCATCAAGACCTAAAAAAGCAGCAGCTACAACCTTACGCCAAATGTCAGCCTCGCACCGGGTTTGTTCTAACTCATGAAGGGGACATAAGGAAACACAGAACAGGAGACAGAATTTGCCAGAAAGCTAGAAAGATGCAAAAGAAGAGTGCAAACAGTATGCAGACAGACCAGACAGAAAATATGAGATAGCAGATAGAGATGGGGAAGAAAATGAAAATGCAGAGAGCAAGGAGTTATATCAAAGTTTTAGGGATGAATGCAGCATTTTTATCATAATGCTTCCTATAAACTGTACTCATGAAAGACCTGCATAGAAATGATTATGAGGACTCCAAGGGTCTGTGGGTGGGCAAAGAGACTGTAAGGAGCAAGGAATCAAAATAGGTCACAACTTTGAATGGACAAAGAAAGGGCTCGCTTGCTGTTTTTAGTAACTTGCATGAAGTCCAGGTGACTCAATTTCCTCTTGTCTACCTCTTTTAATTCCCCAGAAGATCTGATGCTGGAGCATGGGCCAATTAATACATCCTCACTCCAACCCAAATGCCTCACAGATGGGCCCAGGGCACTGAATACAGCAGCTGCCCTCTGAGCAAGCAGGTCTTACTCATTCACCTGAATCTCTGAGCAGAGATGTGACTGGACCAAGGCAAAGAGCCAAGCTTGCCATTTCTGCTGCATCTAGGAAGGAGGAAGAGACATTATTTTTTGCTGTTAGAGAGAGCTGCCAGCAGTAACTACTGCCCTCCCCCATCTCAGGGTCATTATCAGCAGCACTATCAAGCCTGGCCATGGTGAAATCAAAGCATACAGAGAGGCTCAGGTCTTTCTGCCATTCTTATTCTTCGGCAGCTTGCCACGACAGACAAGAGCCAACTTTGTTCACATACAAAACCACACTGAGCTCAGCTTTCATTTAACTGTCTCACAGCTTTACCTAACCTTCTGTCTAACTCCAGTTGTGTACAAAGCCCTCAACATGCATAAGCAAAACAGCAAACAATTATTAAATACCCTAATTGCTGCTCTAATTAGCCTCCTTTAGCAATAACAATATGAATAAATCATATGTAGGCAAATCACAGGACCCCTTTCTGTTCCTCAACTTACAATCGAGGTAACGACTGTTACTATTTACCCTGCTGATGCAAAAATATCACCTAATGTAAGCCTGGAGTTGTACTAAGTAGAATCAGCTCCTATTGATACTTGCATTCTTATATGACTAATCCATTGTACTCACAGTCTCAGATTTTAATCCCTATATGTGTCCATACTTGCATAGATCATGATGCATTTTATAGTTATTGCATGTTTCAGGGACTGGCATATAAGTTTTTGTTCTTTCAGGTATCCTTGTAGGCACGTTAATATACGTATCACAGTAATTGGTGTCTATACCTTTTGCTATGTATTTTCCCAAATTTTGTTAGCAGATTTTTTCCACGCATTTAATTTTATTAGCATTTTATCTTGCTCTTAAGTCTGTGTTAGCTGTAACACAGAAACTGGTCCCTGCAATTCTGTTAATTGAGTCATTGTAAGAACATCAGCAGCTCCATGGAAGCTGCGCAGTACCACATAAACACAGCAGTATATCCTTCAAGGGTAAACTCTTCAGGGCAAAACCTGTAATTTTTTAAGTTTTATTTCAATATTACACAAACTCATAGCTGCATCCACAGACAGAAACATACATGTTTTCAAATCAGCTGTTTCCACAGATCTGTGCACACAGCTTCTAAATATAGCACCGGGTGTGCACAGACAGCACCTCCCGCAGTGCACTTGGACTCCTCATTTTATGTCCAGGACTGACATAATCAGGGTGGGATTCCTTTGAGTCTGGGCAGACCCTGTTTCATGCCCCTCTATCCCTTTAGTTTGTTTCATTTCTTACACAGACATCCGCTCTCCCCACCTCCACTCTCCCTTTCTCTCTCTGCAACTGCTTCTCTACACAATGCAGAATAGCACAATGTCTTTTAAAAAGCACACAGACACTTTCCCTAATGAGACTGAAACTGCCCCAAACTCTATCCATTAGACAACGCCACGTAAGCAGCAGAGAAGATCTGGATCAACCCTCCCCCACCTATCTTTGCTCCCATTCCTTCTAGATGCAAAATATTTTTAATTGGCATTGCAAGCAAGATGAGAATAAAAGCAGCTAAGCTGTTCATCCCCTACCTGAGCAAGGATCTCTCATCCCCAGCTGGTGAGCAGATGGAGACAGGGAACCCAGCTGCTCTCCTTTCCTTGCCCTATCAATTATTCACGTAGGTTGCAGTGTCCTCCCTCTCCCTCCCTCCCTCCCTTTCTCTTCCGCTGCCCCCACCTGCAGCTGAATGGAGATCGAGCAGGTCGGTGCTGTCACACTTGAAACTAGAGATCATTGTCGACTGAACAGCCAGCCTGTGGAGCAGCTGTGCTCTTAAGCAGAGAAGATTTGCCCTGGCAGAAGGGGACAGACTGGCAGCTCCAGAGGTGGAAGACAGGCAGCTCTGTACATCCACATCCTGCTCCCTGTGCTTCTAATCCCAGACCTGCAGGGATGACCTTTACAAATGAGAGAGGGTTTTTGCTTTTTTTTTACCATAGAAAAGCACATTTTTCTAGTCCTCTCAAGTATAATGACAGTTATTTGGTGACAGTGAACTGGGTTATGCGAATTCATGTGTATAAGATCAGAGTAGGAAGGGAAAGTAGAAGACTGGAAAAATCTGAAACCTGATTACGTAGTACTGATGTAGTCCCATAGCAAAGGCACTGGGAGAGGATAATTTAAGGGGACAGGATGACATGGTACTTTCTGTAAATGCTTTTGGAAATCATGAGTCATGAGACGGACCTGTGGGTTGGAATGATTGTTCAGTCACAATTGTTGTTGATAATTAAAGGATTCTTATGTGGTACCAGTCTTCGGCAAAGGTAAAATGAGTTCTGGCAGACCTAGGTCAAGGTGTTTAAAGCATTTTGCCTTTGTAGAGGGCTACTACCCACAACTGGGTGAATGTTCTAGATCTGCCTCACAGCAAAATTAGGTTCAAGTCCCAGGACAAATTAACCACTCCATTTCGCACAGGAGTAACTCACCCTGAATCATCCTGGTCCCATCAGTCTGCTGGGGCACCCTCCTGCTGTGTCATCTCAAACATCACAGTAATTTTTTCTGTCAATTCTTCCCACGACCATAGCTGTGGCAGAATCACCACAAATAAAAACCCCACCACACTAGGATGCTCAAATAGTAGGTCATCAAGGCTTTTCTGCCCTATTTAACTTTTCCCATCTTTTGAAAAAAATGTCTGCAGGAATTTTACCAGAAGTAGTAAAGAGTTTCCTGAAATTGCATTAAAAATAAAATGCCTAATAGAAAATGTTGGTATTGCAACCACAATTGTGAGTAAAACTCCTGAAAACCAGCAACTCTTTTTAAGAGGGCACTGGGATTGTGTTTAATTATCTTCTTGTTTTCGAAACTCTACAGATCAAGCTTTGTCAAGCATTTCTCCACAATTCTGCAGGCTGGAAATATTTAATTTTAGATAAAGTCATCACCTTTTTGTTTTCATGTGAGCATTGGAACCACCAAGTTCTACAGATGGAACAACAACAAATTTTCCAAAGATTTGTTTTGTGCAGTTGTTCCAGGTCCAAGAACTCTAATTCAGTCTGCTGGAGCACTTACAAGACCCTTCTCTTGTGCTGAATCTTTGATGAGGTTCACTTTGATACCTTTACCTCCTTTGGATCTTTTTTCCCAGTTGACTATTTTAATTAAATTTATAGGAACCTTTTATCCAAAGTAACAGGAAAAAAATTCTCTTTGATATAATTATCAAAGAGATAATTATCAAATTATCAGAACATAATTTTAAGAAAAATCAAATCAACAGATTATCTTTGAGACCTTGATACCCTCATTTTGGTAGAAGGTAACTATTCTGGAAGTTACAAAGGGATAATGTTATACATGCACAGACAGACTGTCTAAAGTGTGTTTTATTTCCAGAAAAGTAGATTAAGAACAAGACATGGTAAAACTCAATAAAAGAAAATCAGCATTGTAAATATTAGAAAAGCAGTCATTTTTGGCTTTTCAGTAAGCAGCAAATATCAATACCTGTGCATCTACCTACAGATATAGGAACATAAATTTACACACTTTTTTCTGAATATTAGACTCATATTTGGACTAATTGTATGACTATTTTGGTATCTTACAATTTAGTATTATTTGTATTATATACAATATACAATTTATATACTATATATATACAATTTATATACTATATATGATTTAGTATTATTAGTATTATATACTCAAAATTAGTATTATTCATAACCTAATCAATACAATTATAACATCCTGCCATTTATACAAATCTTTAAGTCACCCTTAGATTATAAACTGACTGGGTCTTCCCATATGTCTGTAAAGACTGTAGAATAAATTGTTTCCATATAAATACTAACACTTCACATTTCCTTGCCACCTTTATTTGAGTATCTCACAATACATTACTGATATTGGTTCCTGTTATTAGCAGTGTTCCCCATAAGAATAAACTGGCACAGAGATACTGACCCTCACTATCGCCCAGGGTCAGAAAAAGGAAACAGAGCTCTGAGTCCATCAGTACAGTTGTATAAACAGCTTGAGCTGCCTGCATGCCATGCTGACAGAGGAGAGGCCCACTCTGATCAGCCAGTGGATCCAGATGACATCCTGAATGCCAGTGCTGGTGCAATTAAGGGGACTGGAACAAGTGGCCAGTGATGGAAACAGGATATGGCAGGACTCCTTTGCAAGCAACTGAATTTTAAACTGGCCCATGACAGTGCAGCATCAATCTCTCAGCAGAGCCCTTAGATAACAACTCAGTTTATTTTCAAGCTTTGAGCAAAGTTGCCTGCTAGTAAAACTTAATTATATGAGAAATATTTATCAGTTTATCTGTCTGTCAGTACTGTATGAATTGGGGGGATTTTGACAGTATAACTTTGGATATTTATCAACAGGGAAAATTCATTAGGAAGGAAATTATGGGATTACTTGCTGATTTCAGAGATGACTGGAATGGCCACAATTCAGAAAAGATGAAACAGCTCCTCCACAGAAGTGACATCTACGTTCATCACTGTAGGCACAGCAGAAAGACAAGTGACAACATTCAGGTTGCACCAAGGAAAATTTCAGCTGTATTCAAGGAAACTTTTGTTCTTCCTATGAGGTTGATTCAGAACTGAGAAGTGCTGAGAGAGACTGAGTAATATCATTCTTGGAGATCTTCAGAAAATGTATATACAAGGCCCTTCTAGCTTTGAAGTTGACCATTTTGTGCACAGTAATTGACCTAAATGAGACCTTTTCATACTAATTTATTCTATGGTTTTATTCACTGCATGATAGAAAATCCATGGCATAAAGTGTTCAAAAGCTCAAAGTTCATCATTTCAGCGCAATATGTAAGAGCTTCAAGTTCTTCAGTGTATCAGATCGTAACCAAGTCAAAATTCTTCACCAATGTCTTCCACCCAGAAATCAAGTTCTCTAATCATTCAGCAGGTAAAAACTTTCTTGGCATATGTGAAAGTACTTGGATAATCAGAGTTTGTATCATCCAGCAAGTCTTGCCCTGGACATATATCACAGGGATGCAACAAGAGGATAACTCAGGGAGATGGAAAACACAAGATGTGAGGACAGCTCTAGCAGAGGAACGCACTCTAATTAAAGACCATATTTTGCAAACAGTACTGCAGTATCTATATAATAATCATGGTTAAGAGAAAGGACTTACTTCTAGGCTTTACTGCACCATTAACTTCATAACTGGCTTTAACTAATAAATTTAACAAAGGAAAACTCTCTACACTCTCAGTAAGCCCAGTCCTTCAAAAGCAGTGATATCTGAATATACAAAGACAGTTCACATCCGTGAATTACATGTGAAATCAAGGCAGAGAAGTGAAAGAATTGCCAAGGTCATGTTAAAACCGATTGATGGACAGCAGAGAGGCAAGTCATTAGACCGAGGAAAGGCTGGAAAGCACAAGGGTGAAGATACGGGCCTTGCCTGGGTTGGATCAACAAGTTTAACAATTTGCAGTGATGAAATGGTATTCAAACATGGGGAATAAGAGCTGCTTAATCCAAACAAAAGGACAGGAAGCACAGAGAAAGATTTTTTTGTGGTACTGACTGTTAGAAAGATACATAGGATGAAAAGGAAGGGAGGTCAGAACGGGATGCCGTGCAGATGAGGACAACAGAGGAATGCCTGCATGAAAAGGCAATCAGACAAATATGCTTCTTTTGCAGAATTAGGGATAAAGGTGCAATTTCCCTCTGTCCAGATAATCTGGACCAGCTGGGATTATTCCCCACAAACATCTCCTGCAACTCTGAAGGGCGCAGAAGGGGTTAAAGCTGCCTGCAGCACAAAGGGTGGCGGGAGCAGCCCCGTCAGACCAAGTCGAGCTGCGGAATCCCCGGGGACAGAACACCCGGGGCCCCTCCTCTGGGAAATGAGAACGGTGC
>NW_008238435.1:351985-370005 GCF_000691975.1 Corvus brachyrhynchos
GGCGGCCCGTCAGCAGGCTGCTGTGCCCTAAGAGGGACGCTCAACAGGACTTACACCCCCGGCGCATTTATACAGGCGGGGGTCGTGCTGACAATTTCTCAGACATGATCAACACCTGAAATACCGAGAAATTATCTATTTCAGTGAAACATTTGTACTTCAGTGAAACATTTCTATTCTCTTTTTTTTTTTTTTTTTCATTGAAGGAGGATGCGAGCTAGCTCAGGAAAATCTTGGCCCTATTTCCAAGGCACAAAATAAGAGTCAGTCCCCATTTTAAAAGAGTACATTCTCCGAGAGACCTGCAATGAATGAAAGGATTTGCATAAAGTCACGGCTGAAGGCTTTGTAGCAACTGGAATTTGATCTGAGGTTACCCAAATCAGAAGTCAGTGCCAGTTACAGGAACAATCTCCTTGTTTCCCTATTCCTTCCCACTATTCGACAATCAAAGAAAAGCCTTCGATACAGTGCCTTTCTCCAGTCAGGGCAAGGGAAGGACATCGTTACTTACAGGAATCAGGACAGTAAACAAACAAAGTGCAGACTGTTCACAATTAATTACTAACTAGAATTTCACTGGAAAGCACCTAGCAATTATTCCACATCAACAAGCCACCTGGAAAGCAGTGAGGGTGGTTTATGAAGAGCATTAGGACACAAAATAATGGATCATTTATTTCTTAATCAATAAGGACACACAGAGAATAAGGAGGGTCCAGTAGTGTAAGCATGTACAACAGCAGAGAACAGGTGATACTTGCTTTGACAAATACTTGGAATACGTAACAACTTAAAAAGAATCACTTCATGAGATGCAGTAAGAAAGTGTCTACATTTAGGAACATACACTAACCCTAAATACTTAGAAAATCTATTAATTAGGAATGTGGGGGACATTTTGCTTCTGTGAATGGTTAAATATGTGTCCTAATGTGTTTGCACAGTACATATCACACTAGGATACAGTTCTATGTGGCATGTGTGGGCTGTGCATTATAGGTACACATGCATTTATCAAATACATATATTCTGTGTGTCAGCTAAGCAGTAAAAATGGAATCTATGGCTTCAAGTTTACTTGTTACAGACAAGTGCCCCCTAAACATTTAGGAGTACTATCAAACAACATGTCTCACAAAACAGTGTTTCCACATCAAACTTAAATGACAAAAAAAAAAAAAAAAATTCTATGGCCAGTTTGTTAAGCACGTCAGTGGCCTGGATAGCACTAAGAGGACAAGCACCACTGGAAAATCAGCCTGCATAGAGCACCTTGGTTAGTAAGAATCCAGTAGAATTCCCAGACTGCGGGGAGCTGAACTGCTACAGTAAAAATAATCCTAGTAGATTGCAGTGAAATCAGCTCACTTACTTCCCTGTGGCAGGATGGGGGAGAGAATCAAAAGGGTAAGAGTGAGAAAACACATGGGTTGAGATAAAGACAGTTAATAGGTAAAGAGTCTGCACACACAAGCAAAGCAAAACAAGGAATTAATTCACTGCTTTCCATGGGCAAGCAGGTGTTCAACCATTCCCAGGACAGCAGGCTCCATCATGTGTCATGGTTACTTTGAAGAAAATTAACTCTACCACAGCCCAAACCAGCAGAGCATGGGATAAAAGGCATTCAGGCATTCTCAGCAAGCAAGTGGTCTTCAATAAATTGTAGACCTGAAATAAAGAATGCCAGCAATGCTTTGGTGACAGAAAACTGGGAACAGGGAAAATACAGCAATCTTTTAACAGCAAGTAGAGCTGCACAAACTAAAATATAATGAAAGGAGGGAAAGATGTTTCCTTCCTTCTCAAAGAATATTAAGAATTGATAAATATATTTATATATACTGATCTAAATATATTTGTGGAATGAAATGCAGAGCTATAATCAATTGTGGGACTCTACCAAAAAGAGAGAAGTTAGATTTGTTAGGCAGTAAATATTTACACTTTGTTAGTGCTCAACTAACCAGCCCAGCTGGCTTGGTGTGAATGCTATGGAGATAACTCGGAAGGGTCAACAGCCAGACCAGAGAGTTTAGGATCAGCAACAACAACTCTCTCATCCTGAAGAGTTTTGCATAGGCATGTCAAATGTGGGAGATCACCTAACCACAGCCTTGTTGTTTTTAATACCAGTCTCTCATCTATCACCCCAAAATAGTAATTTCTTTTCCCTTTGGCTCATTCAAGAGCATACATCCAGTATTAATCTGGAGAATGTCAGGTTTGATTTTTCAGCATTTTGTATATGTTCTTCAAGCTGTTCCATTTCCACTGTTTCTTGCTGACCTACCACAAAAACCTCTTACTATGGCAATTTCTAGCCAAAACTTCTCCATTTAGAGAGCCACAATTCACAAGAAGCCTTGATTTTGTCTTTGTTTTGTTTTGAAACATGTTTACAGCCAAATTCCACACTGCTTGTTTGTCCTATTAGTTTCAGCACAACTTGTAAGAAAAAATATTCGCCCTCCAAATCAACGAAATATAAAATAGGAGCATAAACATAATCTCTGTACCAAGCCTTTCTTTGGAAATGAACATATCTCTGCCTTCTCCAGCCCCATAATGGAAGTGTGTTGACATGGCAGATACTGATGGTGCCAGTTTCATGTACCTGAGGTTCAGAATTTTAGAAATTGTGAGGCAGGCTTAATGAAGTTCACCGTAGCTGGGCTGCCATGGAACGACACTTCAGGGTAGGATTGCAAGAGGAAAGCAGCAAGCAGAAGCAAGACATGCAGTCCTCAATACAAGCAAAGAATTGTCAGGGATTTTGCATAAATAAAAATCATCTGGCCTTTACAGTGCTCATAGGAAATTGAAAATCAGTTCATCTCCATACAATCCTCATTCTGCCCTGTCCCCTAATTTGCAAATATCATTTAAAAACAGCAGGTGAACATAATATTGCCAAGGAAGCAGAGGAGTCAGCTCTCATCATGGAGGCCCTTTATCTTTTCTTCAGATGGCCAAATGTCCATGCCGTAACAGTGCCTGAAGTACAAATTTAGGAAGTCTTGGTGATGGTGAAAGTTGTTGCTGAGTAGCTTCATCAGGAGGAGAATCTGAGTAAAAGGAGCACCACCATGTATCAGAAACTTGGAAACTTCATCAATATTAATGGGAACCTGGAGATTTTGTCAGTATCAATGGATCTCAAGCAGGTGTAGGCTGGAAACTTGTGAGAGCTCTGGGTGTCACATACTGGCACACATTCAAATGTGAGAAGTAAAGGGTCATATAATGGTGATACTGATAGAAGACTATTATCCTTTTATTTTTAATCAAAGAAGACAATATTTGGAGGAAGCAGGCAGGAACAGAGCAGGCAGTGAAGGAGAATATATACCTCATCAGTACTGCCAATATAGTCAAAGAAATCTCTTCAGCCAAGACTATGATCTCTCATACACCAAGTGTCAATGAGAGCTTTTCAAATAGTTAACACCTTCTCATGACTCACTCTGACATCTTTCATCTGCAAGGGATTTCACAGAATAGTTCTATGAATCAGAGGTTGCCAATAGCCAGTAAACTAGCAACTCTTCTCAAGAAACAGAGGCACCATCACAAGGATCATCTTCAGCATCAAATATGACTTCACTTCAACACAAATGTCCACAAACTATGATCACTCCACCCTGAAATTCTCCCTTCCATGGCAATCTTCTCATTTTCACAGAAAGACCCTTTGCAACCAGTCAACGCTTTCTCATGAAACCGGTACAGTGTGGAACAAGCAGACTTACACACTCATCACCATTAATAAATTCTCAAAGCTGTCACTTCAACCAGATATGCAGTTGATTCTGCATATTGAGTGTCCTGGTTTTTTGTTGCCTACAGTGAACTAGAAAGCTATCTCTCAGCAACAGAAGCCTTGATAATGCAGAGTTCCCCTTCACAAACAATAGGAGTTGCAGGATCACTACTGCTGCTGCCTCAGGAGAAAGTAAAAGGTGGTGTCTTGCTTTCACAGTGCTAATTTACAAGGAGCAGGCTGGACTGGCAGTGATGTGGTGTGCTGCTTTTATGATGCTGTCCCTGCAGCTGATGGTTGACCTTGGAAACAGTCGTTTGCCCCCACAGGAACAAACATCTGAAACATTGTCACAATGACATTCTAGAATCTACCAGAGTGACAATGCAGATGCCATACAAACTGCAACACTACAAGGCATGACAATGGCACATACCAGAAATGCATTATCATGTGCTCTTGCTAATTTGGCAGTGTTCATTAGGAATGCAAATCCATGCCAGAACTGGACAAAACCTGGCTGTATCACTAAATAAACTGACAGCTCAGAATGAGGAACCATGCCAAGATAAAAACTATGTTCCTTTCAGCTCATGTGACTATTTGCTTTCATAAAATTACATATTTGCTCTTTCACTGACTCCTGTGAATGCCTATTTGCAGGGATGTAACTGAAATATAATACCCATTTTTCCTGAGGCAGAAAAAGGAACCAGATTGAGTTTCCTCTCTCTGAGGTGTGCTGCCTTTATGGTATGTGGCTGGAGCGAAGTGCAGTGAAAGCTAGTGGTAAAACTAGGCTGAAACAGTGTTGCCTTTGAGTGGAGAATATCTAATGAAGAAAAAAAAAAGGATTCCAGTTATAGATCTAGTTTTCAGGCAAAACCTATCTTTATTAAAATAGATTTTATTAATTTTTCTTTTCTTTCTTAGAGTTTCTTTTCATACTAGGTAATCTTTGTCTGGTCTTCCATAGGTAAATTATTCTGTGGCTTTGTCACACTTGCTTTAGACTATGAGCACCTTAGGCTGAGAACAGGCATCAAGGAGCATGTGGGATTCTGTGCTATATTTGCTACAAAGCACAGCACTCAGAGAGGGACCAGTACCAATAACAGCAGTGTACTCTTCTTCTCCTAAGCACAACTCATCAATAAAATAGTTAAGTGATTTCTCTGTCCGGCAACACTTTCCCCATTCTCCTACCCCACTATTCACTGAAAAAATCTGAAGAAAGTGCAACATCATAGAATAGGAATGTAGGAGCACCTTATGGAGAGACACTGTGGGCCCCACTAGTGACAGGAAACGATGCCAAATTCCTGTTCAGGAATCTACATTCTGCAACAGGCACTTCAACCTCTTTCTCATCTTCTCATGTCTATTATGTTTTAGTCCACAGTGAGTTGCATAGTCGCTGAATTCCAACCCAAGTATACTGTATTTTACTGTTGGGTGGTAATTCCCAAATATTTCATGTGTGATTCCCTAGCAAAAACCATCTAATGCTGTTGAAAGGAAAAGGGCATCCCCCTTTCTTCAACACAGAAATAGGCTATGAGGTCCTTTCTCCTCTCCTGTGGCCATACTGGTGCTTCCTGCATGTTTTGTGACTGTTAGTGTATTGACACAAGAGAAAATAGCATTTTTTCCCTTTTTACTTGTTTATGCCCTGTTAGCAATTCCGAACATGTCAGGGAGGGCTCCAGCATATAACAGGTTTGGCAACATAAGCAGCAAGAACATGTCGCTAGGACCAGAGAGGAAGATAAGGAACAGAAACTCTGCGGCAATTACACATTAACTTTTCTCACTGCATCTCATGTCCTTTGGCTGAAAACTTTCCTATTTTAGAATGGTGAAATTACGTCTGGAGAAAAGGAATGTTCCACAGTAAAGCTGCTCAGCACGCACAGGTTTTATTTTCTCTTCTTTCCAGAGACACCTAGTACAGTCTAGAATGACAGCAAATTATCTTCCTGTGTTCTTTTAACTATTCTCAATTGAGTCATTAGTTTCATCTTACAACTATTTCTTTCTGCTCACTTGCTCTTTCCACACTATGGAAATTTCCACAGTATTCCACGTGATTCTTTCACCATATTGTGGCAGTAGGATTTTAAATGCCCTCCTTCTTGACATTTAGTCACAGCCATTTTGTCCTCTGTCTGATCCACATTAGGATCTCTAGATTAGCAAGAGAGGAGAGGTCACTGTAGTGTTCCATTTAGTAGCATTTCAGTCACCAGGGTGGAATTCTTCAGAGAAGTGCGTACTGCTAATTTAAATCCCACATACAGTAACATCTCAGTAGAAGTACTGCAGTGTGCAGATTCTACACAAGTGTAGAAAGTCTTCCAGCAAAAAGTAAATAATTTAGACCAGGCTGGGCTCTATTATTAAACTAAACCAGCTGCAGAAAGTTTTACCAGTGCTAATGAAACCTCACAATTTTAAAGTGCTTGCCCTAAGGAGAACTCAGAACAAAAAGATGAGGAAGTTTCTAGACTTCACTTTTTTTTTTTTTCCCAGAGAAAAAGCAAAACCTGATGTGAGTGAGTTTAAAAGTCTGTAAGAGGATATAAAACCCCTCATATCATCTTGGTAAATGCTTGTTTCTTTTCTGTTCCTCTCCCGGCAGGAAAAGGAGGTGCTGCTTTGTTAATTTTAAATACTTAGGAATGTAAGGTGTGCAGACAGCCCTGAAAACACTTCACATCTTAAATGCGACTCCCCACTTTCCGAAAAGAGAAATCCTTTAGTTCTGCACAACATAACAATTGTCTCTGACTCAATCTCTGTGGATACAAGAATTCTGCTAGCAAGGATTTTCTTGCTATTTTCTAAGCCCGTGAGAGACTTTTCTCTCACACAGAAGAGGAGCAGAGTTATGTAAACAACCAAACACCTGCAGCCTTGAAAAGTTTTGTTTATAGTACAGTAGGAAAATATTTTGACAATGGATGTTTTAGGATTTTAGCCAATCACCCCCAAGGGGTGGCTGATCCTTTGTCCAATTAGACTATGAAGAAAAAAGTCTATAAAAGAGTTTGTAAAATAATTAAATAAATCAATCTTGCTGCACAATTCCTGCCTGCTGGATCTTCTCTCCTCCTCCTCCCCATGGCTGCGGGACACAGTGATATACCCTAGGGCCTAGGACGGTGGTAATAAATCTCTGTACATTTATGCTTTTCAGGCATCCTTAAGACAGCTGAGGAATTAATAGTAGCAGTAGAAGCTCTTTGTGTAATATCAGTCCTTCTGTGACCACATCTCATCCCTGATCTACAGAGAAAAGCCACTGCAGGTAGAAGACAGCCATGCCAAAAAAACCCCACCACACAGTGACTATGCATATAACTTCCAATCACTGTCCTGTAAGAACTGGAATAAACTGGAAGGAAACAGAGATTGTCAGTTCCCAAGAAGTGTATGACCATTACGCTCTGGCAGGTCAAACACAAACAGTTTTTCCAAAGTTACATACATATTTTGAATATCCAAGCATAGGCATTTCGCTTTCCTTGGGGTTTTGCTTTCTCCTGCCTAAAACATTAAACTGACCAGAAACATCAACCAGAGTTTATGACTGCCCCATGATCTCTCTAGATAAAATGCAGTGATGCAATTTGCTTAGTCACAAAAGTGACTATGTAAAACCTGGGGGACAAAAGAATAGACAGACAAGACTGGAAAAGGTGGCTCAGTAACACTTTGTCCCCAGTACTTGCTCAGGTTCTCAGAAATTGCTCAGGACAAGGTTATGGGGAAGAACAGACTTAGCGATCACAGTCAGATTAATCATGCACGTCACAAGCCCTTGGGAATAAAGCAAGCTTCTCTGCATACCAAGCTGATAACTGAGCTTACTGTAGGTACTAAGTTAATTAGTAGCAGTTGGGGCAGGAGGTTGAGTAGATAGTGAGATGAAACAGGGGAAAGGTGAAATGCTTCCTGGAGGCTGACAACAAGATACTGGAAGAAACAAAGAAAGAATAAAAAAAATAAATTTACGATCCTAACTGAAGAAATATACTGTTAAATGAAGGTTCCCACAGTATGACCAAACAACAAAGAACAGAAAGCTTTCTGAAAAAAAAAAATCTCTACTGCACATGAAAGGGAGACAGTTTAGGATGGCAGGATAAATGTCCTTGTTTACTCTCCCAGGCTTCAACACCTTGTTTAACAAACCCTGCAGAGTGATATCTCTCAGGCCTTACCCAAGCCCCACTACATTTTCTGTGCCTTTTAATCACCAGAGACTTCTTGATGCAGCTGTGTGATCAATTTTTCTTTGTTAGGGATCCCAGTGACAGTCTGAACCAGACTATGGAGAGAACCATAACAGCAGGCAGATAAAAATTTCCGAAGTCCTTCACAAATGCTAAAAGGCCTCATGTAGAAGCACTTTTCTGCTAGAAAACATATTGCAAAGGTTAGTTCACAGGAATTTATCCTGCTTTGTATCCTCAGACCAATAAAGCAGTATGTGTCACATTATAAACATGTTCAACTAATGCACACACAGCTGCATCATAAAGTACTGTTGTTTCATGCGTGCTTGTAAATAAATAGAAATAATTCCTAAAGATTCAGCACAGTCATCCATGAACTGCATGGGTAAACTCTACAGGAGTTACTGAACTCTGAACTTCAACAGAAATAAACTGATGCAATCAACACGAACAACAACCAATTCAACAAAGACCTACCATTTCTAGCCTTTTTCATCCTGATATTTCATAACTAAGAGTATTTTTTAAAATTGTGCACTTATCAAAACTACTATACAGATTGTCAGCAAAACCAACATCTTTCTATCTATCCACAAATCAAATACAGCCTTTCCAATCACAGAAGTAGTTTTCCACCAAATAATGAAGCATTTATTCACCTTTCTGACTTTCTATTAACTTAGCAAAAAGATCCAGCCCCAAAGCAGTGCCTACTCCCCACAGGAGAATGTGCAGACAAGCAAAGTGCCTCAGCTCCCTCCACACAGCTGAAGTGCCTTCTATAGGAACTAACAAGGGGGATTCAACAATGGTCAGATTGTTGGGGCCTTTGGACAGTAGTCAGTGTACATACCAGAGCTAGGAGTTGTCTAAAGTCATCAGGCTGAGCTGGTAATCCATGATACATCTAACAGGCTTTGCTGAGTAAAAAATGAGTCTTAGATTCTACACCTTTCTGTGGGCTTACTCCATCCAAAAAGGAGGAATTTCCTTCTACTCCAATGGTTTGGGTCAAGTCAATCAAATGACAGCCACTACAGCCCTGGAAATTATTCCCACTTTTCCTCCCTTCTCCTCCACCACTCTGGCTATGCATTCCTATTGCTTCCCTTTAATGGGGAACTAATGGTTAGATGATACAACGAGTAGATTAAGTCAAGTAAATTCACTTTGGAAAAATGTAAGTACTTTCCCACTAGCTGAGATGGCTGGGCTGGTTCAGCAAGAGATCACCTGAGCACTGAATCACTGAAAGGAAGACAGGAGGAAATACAGAACAGGCAGGAGGAATAACTTTAATTACCTCCTCAAATCAGTAGGATATAAATCTTTTCTCTCTGAGGAATGTTTCTAACAACCACCAGCTACACTGATTAGAAGGTAGTTGCTGTTTGTACCGACATGTGCAGATTCCACCATGGGTCAGTCATGATGCCTGTGTAAAGAGGCTGTCAAAACAGTTTTCTCAAATCTTCCTTAGCAGTTAAGGTGTTCTCAACACCAGCCAACCCAAAACGGAAATCATATTTTCCATCTAAATAATAGCCTTGCAAAATGACATGCTACACACCAGAATCCCGACTTTCTCCCCTTTATGTGGGTGTTAAGTCTGCCCTCTTCAAAAGAATTCTCTTGAAAGCAAAGAATGGACAACAATCAAAGCTAAAGGTCCTTTATCTGTCAGCAGCCAAAAAGGCAATTATAAGGAGAAAATATTCAAAACATAGAAACACTGACAAGTCTAGGCTGGAAAGGCAGATGATCTGATCCAACCTCTTACTGAAAGCTGGGCCCTGGACTCAGCTCTGTCTTGAGTATTTCCAGTCAAGAGGATTCCTCCATTTCTCTGGGCAAGTAATGGCATTTTGCTGTCTTCACATTAAAGACTGTTTTTATTATATCTAGAGGCACTTACCCTTTTTCCTGTTGCCTCTTATGCTGTCACCATGTACTCTCATGAAGACTCCCTCCCTCCTCTCTGCAACTGCCTACTACTCTTAGAAAACTCTGAGTAGACACTCACCACCTGCCCAAGCCTTCTCTCCTCTTGGCTGTACAAATCCAACCTCTTTAAGTTGTCAAAGTTCTCCAACCCTCAAAGCATTCACCAGATCATATCCAGTTTTTCAGATCACATCCAAACTGGGGGGACCAAAACTGTACACAATATTTCAGGTATGTCCTAACAAGTGCTGCGTAGAATAATCCCACCCCTTGATCTGTTCATTACCCTCGTACTGATGCAGCCCAGGACACAAGTTTACCTTCATTGCTTCAAGGGCACACTGCTGACTCCTGTTGAGCTTCCCTTTCATCATGTCCACCAAGTTTATTCCAGCAGAGCTGCATCCCAGTCAGTCTGGCCCCAGCCTGTACTGCTGCTTGGGATTATTCTGTCCCTGCATGACTTTACATTTATCTTTGTTAAACCTCATGTGATTCTTGTTGGTCTAAACTTCCAAACTAAATACTATTAATAAACATTTAGCAGTTGTGCATCTTCCTGTTACAGACACCCAACCATGAGCTCCAGCCTGCTCCTGGAGATAATTCATCCTGTAGTGTTCAAGAACTTACAGTGAGGTAAACACTGATGAGTTCTAAGGACATTTAAGAGAAATCTCTTGATCAGCAGCCCTTACCCCTATGGAAGATTCCAACTTCCCAGACATCAGCTGGGAATAACAAATTGCTTAGATGAGCATATCTAGGAAATTCCTGAAGTTTGCAGGAAATAACTTCTTGTCACAGATACTCAGTGAGACAACTAATAAAGATGCCCTCCTAGACTTGCTATTTGTGAATAGAGAAGGACTCATGGGAGCATTGGTGCAGCCTCACCCTGAGTGCTGGCAACAGTTCTGGACGCCGCCACTTCAGAGGGGTGTGAAAGTCTTTGAATGTGTGCAGAGGAGGGCAACAAAGCTGGTGAAAGGGCTGGAAGGTGTGTCCTGTGAGGAGCGGCTAAGGGCTCTGGGTTTGTCCAGTTTGGAGAAAAGAGAGGATGAGGGGCGGCCCCCTTGCTCTCTGCAGCTCCCTGAGGAAGGGAAAGGGAGAGGGAGGTGCTGATTCCTTCTCCCAGGGATCCAGTGACAGGACAAGTAGAGATGGCTCAAAGCTGTGTCAGGGGACATCAGGAAGCATTTCTTTACCTAGAGTGTGGTCAGACACTGGAACAGGCTTCCTAGAGAGATGGTCAATACTTCAAGCCTGGCAGTGTTTAAGAGGCATTTGGACAATGCCCTTAATAACACGCTTTAGCTTCTGCTTAGCCCTGAAGCAGGTGGGGAATTGGGGTAGATGTAGGTCCCTTCCAACTGAAATTATTCTATTCTATTCTATTCTATTCTAATTTTCAGACACACACGAAAGGTTCAGATAACAGAAGTAATTCAGTACCTAATTCAGTTCTGCTGCTTATCATTACCTCTCATTCCCAGATACATCAGGGAGTAAAAATGTTTTTAACTCAGCCTTCTGTGAAATAATAACCTCTTGCCCCGTTTTTTTCCCTTTTGGTTGTAAAATCAAAGAGGGCATAAAACAACATTTGACAAACAGCACTTGATCAGGACAAGCATATGAATTTACATTTTACAGAAGTCATAAATAGATTTATGCGTGGGCCACATGATGTGGGCTGGGCAGGCAGTTGTTCCTGCTTTGTGAGGCAGAGATCAAGATTCCTTTGCTACGTGGGGAAAAACCCGGAATTTTCAGGGCAGTTTCTCTCATTGAAGTAAAGCAGACCAAACAGATACGACACAGGTAAGCACTCCCCCACTGCTCACTCCGCCCTCTTTCCTAATGAGTTTCCTGCTTTTGTGGGACAGACCGAGAAGAGCTGCAAAAGAGTAGGAGGTATGTGATCGTCTAGAAACTGCTTTGGATTCAGAACCTGGAAAACGGAGATTCTACTTTCCCACACAAAACTCATACAATGAGATCTTCCCATCAGTTGGTATCTTCCCATATTCACTAGTTTCTGACTTTTATTTTCCAAAGAAATCTTCATTGTTCTCCCTACCGAAAAACTCAGAAGAAGGAAGGGACAGTTTTAACTGGTGTTCTATTCTCGGGTCAGAACGGGAAGCAGCAGTGCACTTTTTTTCTTGTGATGAGGAGAGAAGTTAAAACATGACTGCTCGTACCTACCAAAACCTCTTTCTGGTAAGTAGAAAAAATGTGTTTCTTTTGTGTATATACACTTAACTATTTTTGCTGTAGTGAGGGGAAAGCACACAATGTAACATGGAGCTATAAAAAACTGTATTTGTTTGGAGATGCATATTCATAAAAAATATGCCCATTGTGTCATGCTTTTTCCTTCAAAGAGGTCTTCACCAAAACAGCCAGATAGATGTAGATTAGTATAACACATGCAAGACAGCTCCTTAATTATGGTGTTCTTGAATGCCACAGATCCCTGGTATTCATTCCATATTGCCTGCACACAGTGGCAACTGCTGTCTCTTTCACAGAAATGGGGTTTGGAATGGGGGTCAGGAAAGGCTCTCCTGTCTGAGAACAGAGCAAAAAAAACCACATCAGCAGAGAAAGAACTGAGGATACAGGCAAATACTCAAATAAATGCCTACATTTGACAAAAGCACACATACCCAGCTATATCCAGAACCTAAAGTTACATTACTGCTCTAGTGCTACACTGAAGTTAGATGCTCAATTTACCAGGGCAGACAGGCCCATTAAATAATGCTGCTTTTCTTCCGGGACCTGAATGAGTATTTGAATGTTCATTATGCAAGGCACAAATGTCCTAGAATTAACCCTTAAAGTTATTCTGTGTCTTGCTTTTGCAGTAACCTCAATCTGCATCCCTGTTAAGCCAGAGCTTTTTAGATATGCCTGGTAATAAGTGCTGATGGTCTATTTCTGCATTTTATGTTTTGCAATTGTGTCCAAGTATTCCAGCTATTCAATATGCACGCACACAGGAAATTCTAGTATGTTTACATTGGTGTGCACAGATTTCCCAGGCTTATGATATACGTGCATGTACTCGAGCGTGTATGTTCTTACTTCAGTCACAATGCTTATAAATCTATTTAAATGCTCATGTTTCATGTTGAAAAAACTGTTCCATCTTCCACAGATGTCTGTCCCTTTAAGTGCCCATCTGTTCTCAAGTGCCTGCAACCACCATCCCTTCTGCCATGTGGTTAGAGACACGCTGGAAGAACATCCGCCAAACCTTGCTGCTTCTGTTCACTGCTGCTCTTCTCATCGGGGTCACCATGCTGGCCATTTCCTCTAACATCAACCCCGTAGGCTATTTCTTCCTCGGGGTAGGGGGAGTGTGCCTGGTCGGCTATTTGCTGAGTATGTTTGTCGAGTGTTACCTGAGGAATCAACACCAGCATGACGCAAATGAAATACCTCCAAACAGGCAAAGCCAAGCAGGGTAAGCAGCAACCTGGTTACTCCTCTTTCTCACCTCGCTCTTGGCCATTTTACACACCCTTTTGCAGCCCTTCCTCTAAGGCACCAAACGCAGACTCCGGTCCCAAAGACCAAAGTTCTTTTCGGGTGGTTTTCCCTCATTATTGACGTGGAGGTTGCAAATGTCAGTGCCACACATGTCCTGTACCTTTTATGATATGATATATTTTCTTGCCCCTGGGAACTGATTTGCTAAAACTTGCCAATGTTAAACCAATCCAGGCCCATTTTATTTTTCTTTGAGTAATTGAGGCTTTCCAAACAATGAGTCAGACAAGGAAAAAGAAAAAATGCTGAAGCAATACCAAATCTTATTTGGGTTTAGCTCTATAAACCTTATATCTAGAGCAACTGTTTCTCGGCAAACTTTAAGAGAAACCTGCAACTGGGTGTGTTTTCACTCTTAAAATCCCAGCTTGGCAGTAATAAACCCCCTGATTTTTAGATGCTCTGAATATTTCCACTTCTTTTTGGCTTCATGTGCATTTGCAGGTTCTCAGCATTGCCCAATCTAACCCCAGTTTGCCTATTGTCCTTGAAGAGTTGGACTTTATTTGTAGCCTTGCTTCCTTGTATAATGCAGATAATCACTATCCACATGCATAAATGACTTGATATTCCTAAATACAGTGTTTATTTTTAGAAAGACCATATTAAAAAAGTCTATATTGGGCTTTGCTAGTTTGGGGGCATACTTGAAGAAAACTAGTATCTTTTTATTTAAAAATATGACCTGAAAAGAAAAATGTCTCTAAAGTAACATTTTTTCTTTGCAGATAATTCTTTTAAAGACAGAATAATTAGTCCTTGTTTAAACTAAATGAAAGTACTTAATTTTCTTCACTTCTTAAAAATGGATGAACATTGAGCTAATGTATTAAAAAAATTAGGTCCTGTTTTATTCCATGAGATAACTAGCAATTCTTAGTAATAAATTTTAACTGGTAGGAGGACACCAGGTTAAGCCTAGGACACTGAACTGAACAGTATGGGTAGCTTCACTTACTCTGGGGAGTGTGGGAAAATGGTCGGATGAGCTATTTGCTATACCAGTAAGAAAGATATTAAGTTGGCTGGAGAGGTGAGCTGGTTCAGAGGCAGAATATCCTACACAGCAATACCACATGAGATATCCTCAGTCCCATTTGTTGATTGTAGCATGGTCCCTACAGTCCATGATCTGTACTATAAACATAAACTAAGCAGTAAAATAACGAGTC
This sequence comes from Corvus brachyrhynchos, assembly GCF_000691975.1. Lineage (NCBI taxonomy): Eukaryota > Metazoa > Chordata > Aves > Passeriformes > Corvidae > Corvus > Corvus brachyrhynchos. Next base: position 366,673 of record NW_008238435.1, read on the forward strand.
TATCTGGCCTTGCTCTCTGGCACAGGGTGAACGCTGCCTACGAAGCGCCCACCTACGAGGAGGTGATGACCATGTCAGCTCCAGCAATATGGACAATTACATCCAACCCAGGCTCTGTGCCCTTGCCGCTGAGTGAGCCGCCCCCATACAATGTAGTTATTGAATCCTCTGCCCAACAGGAGATGATGGAGGAGGCTCTCCGGGGGCCACTGCCACCAGACACAATGCACACTCCTGAGACAGACACGGGCTCCAGGATGCTCCTGCAGCTGGTGCTGCCTCCAAGACTGCAGCGGTTTGTTTCGGACATCCATGAGGAGAAAGATATTGAAGACAGGTTCGAACCAGTGGAGCCACTCACTCCACCACCTGCTTATGAGATTGCCATCAGTGATGAGGTCTTTGAAGATGCTCACCAGCCCTCTGCATTAGGATTGATTTCACCTTCTATGCATACAGAACCAAACCCTCACTCCAATACAGAAGACTGCAGCGGTTTGTTTCGGACATCCATGAGGAGAAAGATATTGAAGACAGGTTCGAACCAGTGGAGCCACTCACTCCACCACCTGCTTATGAGATTGCCATCAGTGATGAGGTCTTTGAAGATGCTCACCAGCCCTCTGCATTAGGATTGATTTCACCTTCTATGCATACAGAACCAAACCCTCACTCCAATACAGGATGCTCCTAGAGGGCAGGTAAATGGCTGAGATTGCTTTGCCTGAAAATGCAAATGTTTGTTTCACCAAACTTTGAACCAGAGTTGAACTACAGACCCAGCTTCTGATGTTACTAGAATCTTTTTGCACGAAATATAAATCAATGCAATACCACACTGCTTTGTCCTGGCAGATACCTAAAACCTCTGTAAGGAAAGTTGTGTTATATATGGCAGCATTCTCAAACTGGAGATGCACTTTTATGGGAGAGGAGAAGTAAATCATGAGAAAAGGTTGCCAAAAGACCTCTGAAGAAGGACTGTAGGATGCAGCCAGAAGAATCTGCCTGAAAAAGGCGAGGAATAGAAACAACGCTAAGCAGGACCTGCCTGTGCATTGCAAACAGCAATATTGCTGAGTGCTGTGTGGTCATCAGCCACCCTGAAATCCCTACAGAGAGAACAAGCCTGCAGTCCTCGAGTTGCTGTTTTGCAGCAACACAAATTTATGGTCTAAGCTGTTTGTTACTGTCCCTCTGCCACACCTGCTCCACATCCTCAACTGTGCTACATGGGATTGTAACTGAGAGGAGAGTGGCTGACTGCATCTGGAAGCTGGTACCACCTGATACCTGTCACTTAGGGTTGAAAGGTTGATAGTATGCATTAAATGACTTTGGTTGTTCACGAAGATCTCATCCCACACAGCCAGTGGTGGACAAGAGGGAGATAAGCTTTCCCCCTGCAAGAGAGGCCAGCAATGGGATACATACACATGTAAGCATTCTCTGCCTGGACCACTAGCCTTCATGGCTCTACAGCAGGGTGTATGTCTCTGCTGTACTACAGATGTACTCTAACACGAGACACTTTATTGTCATCATGGCAAGCACTTGCACAGAAAGGCCAAAGCTCCTCCAGTTCTCTGTGGGCTCTGGAAAGGTCCAGTGTGTCTGCCGAGGTCACAGCTGCAGCACAGAGCACCTGAGGACAACAGTCCCAAGGCACATTTGGCCTTCATCATGACGGTTCTAGGCTGTAGGCAGGTTCTAGCAGTCACTGATCAGTGATGCTGTGCCTTTTTAAAGGGTGAGCTAAACCGATCAGCTCTGCAGTGTCAAAGTGGTCTCCAGCATGAAAAGAGATGCATTTGCGTCTGGTGAATGTCCAAATTTAAAAATAAAAATCGTGGTCTGAGCCTCCTGTGAAGGAGAGCAGCAGTCATCACAGCCTTGCTCACATGACTGCATCTTTATTCATATGAGGAACCATCAAACCATAGGCTAGAAGCAAATAAATTATTTCTTATTGTTTGATTCTTTATAGTTCAAAGAAAAAAAAAGATCTTTTATGTTGTTTATAAATAAACAGGACTGCATTAAAAATTCCTGGTGGCATCATTAATTTTTCCTCCCAAAAGAAGCACTCCACAAAGCCATTATTTTGCTTACATTCTTCTTATTTGATAATCTTGGCTTAGAAAAAAGAGAGGAGTTCAATTTCTGAATCTACAGCTGAATTACTTTATTATCATTATTGATGAGCAATTATGATACCTCTATCATGGAAGTATTATGAGAGACAAACTTGCTGATAAAGGCAACATGATTTCTTTAATGGCAATCACTACTTACATTTCCCTCCTGTGTCTGCGAACAGAAATGAAATAAAGGTCACCAAAAGGTATCACAGGTATGTGACGCAGGCATAGAACCTTTGAGTCTTACACTGGGCAACTCAGGACCTGTCTGAGTGCACCAAATTGCCAGGAGTCAGGAAGAAATTCAGGTGACCAGCACAAACTAAACACTAGCCAAAACAAAGGTCAAAAATGTCACCAGTTACGATCAGTACAATTTTGTCTTCAACATTTGTAAAGGTTGTCAAGCCTTTGGACTTGTGTTAAGCTTTAGCAAGTAGAATTCCTGTGCACCAGGGAGCAGCCATCTGAAGCTTTGTGTGACTTTTTGTAAGTTGTATGAGGAGCAGCTGAGGGAGCTGGGGTTGTTTAGCCTGGAGAAGGCTCAGGGGAGACCTTACTGCTCTCTACAACTCCCTGAAAGGAGATTATAGCCAGGTGGGGTTTGCTCTCTTCTCCCAGGCAACCAGCGACAGGACCAAAGGAATTGGCCTCAAGCTGTGCCAGGGGAGGTTCAGGCTGGGTTTCAGGAGGAATTTCTTCACAGAAGGGTTGTCAAGCATTGGAACGGGCTGCCCAGGGAGGTGGTGAAGTAACCCTCCCTGGAGGTGTTTAAGGAAAGACTGGACGTGGCACTCAGTGCTATGGTCTAAGTGACATGGTGGCATCCATAAGTTTGGACTTGGTGATCTCAGAGGTCTTTTCCAACTGATTTTTCCAATTGATTCTGTGATTCTGTAATGAGAGCTGTGAATCTGCTTTTGCTAGGATGCTCACTTGATTTTCCTTATGTATTTCCCTTCGTATTTCTCTGCACATCCCGTGTGCTCCCTCCCTCCCTCCCTCTTCATTACAGCACGTTATCGCTTCTGATGGCAGCCGATTTCCGCAGAAACCCATGTCAGCATAGGTAAAGAAACTAAACTAGGGAAGGGGAAAAAAAAAAAAAAACCAACCTCAGAGCCGGTACGTTTCCAAGGGAAGCGGCGCCTCCGCTAATCCTCCCGGCAGGCCCGACCACTGCCCCGGCTCC
>NW_008238435.1:370094-374617 GCF_000691975.1 Corvus brachyrhynchos
AAAAGTCGGGAGGGGGCACGGCAGGGTCTTTGCCGCGGCGCTCGCCGCTGGTGTTCCCCGCTCCTCCCAGGATGCTGGCGGCGTGCGGCATGCAGCGGTGCCACCAGGAAGCGCTCAAGAAGAACCGGGTGATGCTGGCCAAGCAATTGGTGTTGAATGTGCTGGTGGAGCACATGGTGGAGAAGGATATCATCACCACGGAGATGGTGGAAATGATACAGGTACGCGGGTTGTCGCCTGCGCCGTGAGCTTTATTTCTGGCTGAGCTCGGTGTCGTTCCTTGCAGTGGCAGCATGGAATAAACTCACCTGTGTGCTACCTGCATATTTCAGTGTGATTGCATTCAGAGGACCTGCAGGAGTTTGGTAGCAGCGTGCAGGAGAACTGTAAGGTGCTTTTGTAGAAAAAAAAAGTGCATTTCCTCTAAGATTCCCTGCATTCTGGTGTGCAGGTGCCGCAGGCTGCGCTTTGCGGGTCGGGTGGTACCTTCCAGTCCTTTGTTGTCATTTTGTGCTTATCTTATTTTTTTTTCCACACATAGAAGCGGGAATAAGCTCTGTTTCCCCAAAAAATACTGTGAAAATAAGTAAATGAATATGTTATATGCCACTTTGTTGTGGCACCCTCCATATAAAGAATTTGTGTTTCATATATGTTTTTGTAAATTGTGTGAAGTGCCTTGCAGGGTTCAAGGCTCACTGTCAGATAACAAATGCTATTTGTTTGTAGGCTTGTGTTGCTTACCTTGTGCAGTGGATTCTATGGAGAGAAGTCATGGGAAATAGCTTGGGATTTCTCCCAGAGGGATGGTAATGCACAGAACACTGTGCAGGATGGACATGCAGGTCTTCAAAGAAAGCAGACTGGAAAGGAAGTGGCTGAAGCTGCATGTCAAGTGCATCTCACAGCTCAAGTAAGGAACTGAGGGAGGTCTTAGTCCCCTAGCAAAGTTCATGGTCTCATGATTAGAATAGATGCTGAAAAATAGGATTATGAACTATCTTCTGAGCACGAGTGTAGGAAGTGTAAACCTGAGACTGATAAGGTTTTGATAGCAATGAATAAATAACTTCCTGATTAATTTTGAGTCATTGTCAAAGATAATGTGAATCACTTTGCATACTTTGACTCAGCAACAAAGGTAATATTAGATGCCTCATGGGGCCTGTCAAGGATATCAGTGCTGAATTGTGGGAGCTCCAGGCAGTCTCACCTGAAATAGCTCCAACCCCTAGTGGAAGAGAATAAAGATACAGTGAAACAGTGCAAGCCGGAGGCTGAATCAAGGACTTCTTGTACTGGTTTGGGCTGGAGTAGTTAATTTCTTCATAGCTGCTGGTGTGGGGGCTATATCTTGGATTTGTGCTGGAAACAGTCTTGTTAATGTAGAGGTGTTTTACTTATTGCTGAGCAGTGCTGACCCAGAGCCAAGGCCTTTTCCTCTCACCCCAGCCCACCAGCAATGCTGGAGGTGCACAAGAATGTGGGAGGGGACTTCCAAGACAGTTGACCCAAGGGATATCCCGCTCCATTTGGTGTCATGGTCAGCATGTAAAGCTAGGGGAAGAAGAAGGAAGGGGCAAACTGAGTGTCAGAGCATGGTGCTAATGATGCCAAGGTCTTGGGTTTGATCCCTGTATGGGCCATTCACTTAACAGTAAGACTCGATCCTTGTGGGTCCCTTTCCACTCAGAATATTCTGTGATTCTAAGTCACCATTGTGAGTGATGGAGCCCCACTGTCCTTGGAATGGCTGAACACCTGTCTGCCAACAGGAAGTGGATGAATTCTTTGTTTTGCTTTGGGTGTGTGGCTTTTGCTTTACCTATTAAACCACCTCTGTCTCAGCTTTTCTCACTTCTGTTCTTTGGATTCTCCCCACTATTCCACTTGGGGAGGAAGCAACTGAGCATCTGGTGCATAGCAGCCCACAAGGGTTAAGCAGCAGCATTGCTGAAGTGTGGATGGTGAGTAGGGGTGTTCTTTTGATGGCCTGCAGTTTGTCACTCAAGGGGGAACAGGGGGAAGGGAAGAAAAGGGGGGAAAAAAATCCTTTCAAACTTAAAGTAGTGCCAGAGAAAATACTCTTCTCGGCAAGATGCTGTTGTAGTTAAAAAGTATGAAACTGAGACCGAAGGGAAGAAGCCTAAAGGAATCTTCCCCTACAGATGTAATTGAGTAAAAGGGAATGCAACAATACTTAGTAATGGATTGTCAGTAAGACGAAAGGTGTTATGATGGATAAGTCAGGTAAAGAGTAATAACTTAGTGGAAAAATTATGCCTAATACAATAAACACTCATAACTAAGAGATTAAATGTGTATAAATAGCAGTAGCAGCCTGGGCAAGAGAACAGAGTGACTTGAACTACTGTTGCAGGGTATTGATCTGGAAATTGCAACAAAAATAGAAACATGGCAGAGGTAGAAGGAAAGCATTCACAGCTGGAACTGCAAAGTATGCATTGTACTAGAAGGATAGAAGTGAATGGAGCATTTACTGGATAGTCATAATGGTGCAATGGAGAAAAAGTAAAGTGCATTTAAAAAAATGACTTGTGTGGAAAACACTTTGTCTTATCTTTCATTTTCCTCGAGTAGGTCTGTGAATTTTTAATACTCTTCCTGTCTCTGGCAAATGTGAGCACAGGTCTCGGAAGTGCTGTTAAATAGCCTGTTACTGAAAATGTATTGTGATGCTGATCATCAGGTACCTTAATGGAAACAGGAGGAGCCAAATGCCATTGTCTGATGAAAGAGAATAGATTCTCCTGGATATAATAACTGACTGGTTCTATATATTTATGCTCCTGCTCCTCCAGTAAGTCAGGAAATCAAGATCTGGATAAATAGTTATGTTCTAAATCGTCTTTTCTTAAAAACACAACAGTTACACTGGTCCTGTTGGCTTTATTTGAGCTAAACAAAAGAAGAAAATGGTTCTGGAAGTAGAGCACTTAAATAAACTTCTGTAATCCAAGGGAAGTGTAATAAATCAAGGAGCTCAGGGAGATGAGGCATGACATTTTTTCCAAGTGTGAGATGTCAAACTAGTACTGAAACTTTACCATAAGTAAGAAAAATATGGGAGAGGGAGCATGTTGCAAGAAGAGCCACTGAAGACAAAGGTGGTTGAACTGGATGAGGAGCTCACAAGGAATATGAAGATAAGTAAAGGGGTTATAGATGTACCTTGGAGAGGAATTATTAAGTAGAAGCAGGTTCCTTTGATGTCTGAAATGTGGCAAGATAGTAGGATCTGACAGGATTGAATTTAAATTGGGTCATTCAGAAAGATACTAAACCGTGTGTGGTTTTTTTTCCACTGTATATACTTTCAATAAAGAGTAAAGAAAACAATTTTGTTTCCTTTGTAGTGAAAATGATGTTATAATTCTGTAGATGAAAACGCAGAAGAGGGGGGTTTCAAACACAGGGGAATGTTATGGTGGAAATAAAGTGGGACACGGGAAACAGCTGTTTTTAAGGCAAGCTTCAAAATCTACTTGCATAAATAGCTTCTTGTCAGAGCATCAGATGTTTTTCCAGAGCTCTGGGGTGGACTTCTAAAACTGCAAATATGGTAGCAAGAGCTTTCCTGCTTTTTAAACAGGTTGAATACTCTGTACTGTAATAAAAGACTGAGATTGTATAGATGCAGAGATTTAAATACCCTGTTGATCACTAGACAGAAATGAAGGGATCACTGGTTTTGACAACTGACACAAATTTGATTAGGATGTTTGTCAATTATATATGCTTTTTCCACAGATTCTGCAGGTATGTTCAGGCTCAATAAGACTAATATGGAATTGGCAGGAATTCGGAGTTTATTTACAGCTAGTTTCTGTTATGCAGATTATCAAACCCATCTGTGAGGGGAAAGAAATAAATTAAGGATGTATTGGAAAATAAAATGAAAGAAATGTGTCCTATAAAAATTTTACTTCTGAATGTTTGCTGAACATTATTTAGTGTAACCTAAATGTGGTGTTGAAGAGGAAGTCATATCAGGAGGTAACAGCCCTTTGAGTATTTAAGGAAGCACTGAGGAAGAAGTCAGCCAAAAGCTGACTGCTGTACATACCAAGTGCAGAATATGAACATTATGGAAATTTCTTGACTTTTCAATAAAACTTAAGCTCACCTCAAGAAGCAGAGCCTGTGTTCGTAACTATCATTTATGGCTTAGAGTCATAGACTGTGAAGAAGATGAATGACCTTTAGCTTGTCTCAAAACAGCTGCAGGTCTGCTAGAAAGGAAAAAAAATTCATTAGATACTTTAGAAATCAAGTCTCAGTTACTTTATTAGTTACGATAAAACTTAGCTTACAGCAAGATACAAATACATGGAGCTGGTTGTTTTCGATGGACTAGTGCTGCAGTGTTACCAGGAGAAAGCCACCTTTATACTTCTGGGAATACACAACTAAGACATCATTATAGGAACTTTTAGTCAACAGTACTCTGAAAATTCAGGATCCTTTGGGAATAGGAAAAGGAAATTACACTGTTAAGGGAA
>NW_008238435.1:374641-415270 GCF_000691975.1 Corvus brachyrhynchos
GGCCATTTATGAAAGAAAGTGGCTTGTTTACTGGAGCAAATCAAGGCCAATTTATAGAAAGAAGTTTGATAAATAAGGGAAAGGACAGAACACTGAAGTCAAGGAATACTGTTGATAAAAAAATAAAATGCTTTTAGTCAGTCATGAATGAATATAGATCTGAAACTGTAAATTTGTTCATAAACATTGGATCAACAAGATTTTGCAATATCCCCCAAACAATGTGTTGGGGCAAAACCAAACTCCTTTTAACACTGAGCTTGATAATTTTTATGAATGAAGCCAGATGATGTGATATCTTCTGTAGCAGAGGATTTACACATCTACCTCAAAGCTTCTTTTTTTTTTTTTCTGATTTTCCTGTGATTGCTGTATTGTTAGGCCTTAATTCTGTAAAACTCGTCAGCTATTCTCAATTGTCCACCAAAAGGAGAGATCTCAAATCTAAGCAATAATTAAAAAAATATGGGATGAATGAAAAAAAACCAAAATTTATTTCTGATACCCAGTATTTTGGTATGCGATTCTTGGTGTGGTTTAGATTTCACAGGGAAGGGTATTATTGTATAAATTACATATTTTGTTGGCAAATATCCATTGATATTCTCACAATTAGAGCTTCTTGGCAATGTTTTGCAAACACATGAATTTCATTTTTTGATGGTTACTTTTCCACATATACTAGCATATATTGCTTCATTGGTCTAAGTATTAGTCTGTATGTACGAAATACCATTCTGAAATTGACTGAGTATAGTAAGAATTTTACTTCATGTTTTTTGGAGAATTTGACTATCTGCATGAGGCCATAAATTATTGGATAGTAGTGGAAGTATGTTTTTGACTTTGTACACTCAGTGAGGAGAAGTACATACTATTGCAACGGTAACTGGAAGTAAAATTTTAGAGCAAATACGGTGTATTACTGTGTGTGGTCATGTATGAATTGTTGGTTTGTTGTGTTGTCATATACTCTTAGGCAAATAGGAACAGAGGAGTGTGAATGAAATCAACTAGGAAGAGTATAATAAAGGATCTAGCACAGCTAAGCGTAGTGGTGGAATGTTTTTCTGAAATTAAAAAAAAATAGTTGTGCAGGTGATTCATTGAAAGTTAATTATGTTGGGTGTTAACTTGAGTATGGATTTTGGTTTTTTTCCTCTGGGTTCAGGCCAAGTCTGGGAGCTTTGACCGAAATGTGGAATTCCTCAATTTGCTACCCAAGAGGGGTCCTAATGCGTTCTCAGCCTTCTGTGAAGCTCTGCGAGAAACCCAACAGCAGCATCTGGAGGCAATGATCCTGAAGACAATGTCCAACCTGAGCCATGAGATTGCAAGGGTACAACAGTTTTAAAAAAATAAGATGGATGGCTTGCATTTCAAATTGGGTTTGGGCACAAAAGGATCTTTATCAAATGGGAAAAACCCAGTTGTTTACAAAGGATAGAATGGGTTTTTGTTGCAAGTTGAAACTTGCAGTAGCCTTAGTAAAAGCAGAGAGGGAGAAACTTGGGAAGAATAGAATTTTCATAAAGAATCACAAGATGGTAGAGTCTGGAAGGTACCTCTGGAGGTCATCTCTTCTAACTTCCCTGCTCAAGTATTACCTTCAGTAGGCTTCCAGGGTCACATCCAGGCAGTTTCTGAATATCTGCAAGGATGGAGACTGCAACTTCTCTGGGCAACCTCTTCCAGTGCTCCGGCACCCTCACAATAAAAAAGCATTTCCTGATGTTCAGAGGGCGCCTCCTGTGTCTCTGTCCCCATGGCCTCTGGGTCTGTCACTGGGCACCACTGAAAAGAGCCTGGCTCTGTCCTCTTTGCACCCTTTCTCCAGGCGCTCATATGATAAGTTCCCCATGAGCGGGGAACTCCTCCCTTCATCTCTTTTGCTGGCATTGCTCCTCCTAATGCAGCCCAGGGTACCATTTGCTTTTGTGCCAGGGATACATTGCTGGCTCCTGTTTGACTTGGCAACACCAACTCCTTTTCTGCCAAGCCACTTCCCAGCTGGGTGGCCCCCAGGATGTATTGGTACTTTGGAGTGATCCTCCCCAGGCACAGGACTTTGCATTTCTTTTTGTTGAACTGTACAAGGTTCCTGTAATGTTCTTGCATCCAGCGTGTTCTTAATGGGTGTGTAATCAACAATCCAAAACCTGAAAAGAGTGTATTTTTTCTCTGAATTTTTTTGGTTTAATATTCAGTGGTTGTCTGAGTAGACTCTTAATGAAACAAATACTTTTATTTTTCTTTTGTTATTTTTTTTCACCTTTTCACTATATGTAGTTGTTAGTGTTGTACTAAAGGAAGAATGTTGCAAAGGTTCTTAGTGCATTGGCAAGGATGGAAACTCTCAGTAAACATATTTTATGCAAAGGAAGGGAGAACAAATACTTTTGAACAGATGTTCCTGTATTAAAATGTAAAATTTATTAGCCTACGCTTTTAATTTTTTGTTTTCGATTTTGCTGTATTATACAAACTATGAAATCTTGACAGCAAACAAAAATATAGGAATCACCAGACAAATCAAGTTTTTGGTAAAACCAAGGAGGCTAGGATGACCCCAGTGTAAAGATTCTAAACTGAGGGTTTGGGTAGAAGAAGAGATGAGCAAAGAAGGGGTTTTGCATTGTGAGAAAGTGCTGCTGCTGTCTTGTCATGATGTTTATTTTGGATGTGAACCATAATCTTATATTTCAACCATTTTTATGTGTATATAAATGCATGTATCTTTTCCTTCATGATACCTTCAGCTTTGTACTACAGAGAAAAAACATAGCTATTCTCTGCTACTCCTTTTCATGGATTTATTGATGTCTTGTAGCTTGAGCACTGTCACGAGTCAGATCTTCCATACCCTGCCAGTGAGTCCTGTAATTCAAAGAGACCCCGTTGGCTTGGTGAGTTGCACATGATTTCCTACCTGGTTGGCTCCTTTCAATTTCTTGATGCCCTGTTACTTCAATTCTAGAAATAAGCTTGCCACCACTTTGCTCATCCCAGGCATACAAACCTGACAGTAAACTGACTATATTATGATCAAAGAGGGTAATTTATAGCATATGGGAAGAGACAACCAAAACAGTTTCTTGTCAGCTTCGTTTATTCTTATGGGACACTTTGTTGCTTAAAACAGTACATGTCAGTAAAATCCTACATTTTGCAAAGATTTTCTGTAAGATTTGCAATAGAATTTCATTGAGCTACAACTCTGATAAGATACTCACTTTAGGCGGCGTTCCTTAACTTAGACTTCCTTCTTAAAAGATTAGTTTAAAGCCTTATATGTGTTATGTGGGTCCAACTTGGTTTTCTGTAGCTTCTGTTAGGTGCAGCAAATCAGCTTTTCATTAGCATGCATTTGTGACTTAGACCAGGGGACTGGTCTAATAACGAGTTGTTGGAATGAATCTCCTTGGTACTTTCTATGTTGCCTCTGGTAATGCCTGGAGTACTTTTTCCACAGGTTTATCTGTATGCTGGTTACTAGGAGCTCTCTCTGGTGTTAAAGAACAAGTGTCTAATTTTTGTAAACTTTTTATTTATTTGCAAGGGTTTTAGGTTGGGTTGTTTTTATTTTTTTAGAGCATATGTTCCTCCAACCAGGAGAGCCATGCCTCAAAAGGCTGAAAGAGGATTTTAGAAGAGATCGTGAATGTCATTAGCTCAGTTCCTTCGGTACAGAGGAGTGAGTGTTTGTCTGCAAATGGCAAATAGTTGATTATCGTTCCCCTCATCTGCTGTTACCCAGAGGAAAGTGTTCAGAAGCAGATAAAAAAAGAAGAGGGCTTTGCACTTCGTGAAAGTTAGAATTGTCTCGTTTGATCACTTATGCATGTGTTCAGCATGGGAGGCCTTTTATGAAAGGAAAGAATTATTCTGTTTGAAATTTTTTAGCAGCATTTTGTCAGCCAAACTCTGGAAGTAAGAACATACTGTGCAAAACAGCAGAAAGCACAAGGATCTAATATTAGTTGAGAATTCTGTTTTCATACTCTAGACTAGGCCTTAGATAAGGATAACCCACATACAAGCAAAAATAAAAGCTGCCAGTTAAAATAAAATAAATAAGTATACCTTTACAGTAGTTTTTTTTCTCTTCTGTGTTTCATTTTGTGTCAGTAGTCCCTGATCAAACAAAATTTTTAGAGGTATGAAATATGCATAAGATAATATAGTTCAGAATTTGCAAGTTACTACCTTAATGCAGAGTCTGGAATTTTTTATTATTATTGATGTATTCGGTTTTGCACAGAACCAATGGAACATTCTTTGGATAACGGAGATGGTCCCTCAATTCCTCCAGTGAAGTATTGCACTCCTGAATTTTATCACAATCATCAGCACTTGGTAAGTTGTTGGCAGAGAAAGTGTTAAGATGTGAGAGATGTGAGATGTTTGGATCTATCAGCTAAACGTGTGCCACTTAAAATTGAGTTGAAAGGCTTAATTGGAATGCAGATCAGGGTTGTGCTATTTGTGTAACTGAAAGGTGTTACCAGTCGTGCTCTATTTGATGTGGTTCTCATTTACAAGTGTCAAGAAATCCTGAGAAGTTCTGTAACTGTACAAATCTCTGCCTGTGTTTCTTTGATCATGAATAGCTTTGTGAAATGACTTCTGTTTTATTGCTCTCTGTGAGCTGTCAGTATTATTGCCTCAAATTTATTTGACTGTGTCCTCATCTTCTGTAAGATGACAAACCCTGTAAATGACTGTAAGATAGTAGAACTGTGTTTTCAACTCATAAGTTGGGCTAATTGCCATCTCTACCCAAGAGTCCTTAGGCTTAAGAACCTGGTCAGGATTCTAGGCTGGGTAGAGCAATGTGAATTTCTAATCTTCTGCTGCAATGCTTGAAGTAATGTGTGTAATCTGATTACTTTTTGCTTATTCTGTCTGTAAGGCGTAGATTGTGGTGGGGTAGGCTTAAGGAAAAGTTAAGTTTGTGTTGTGGGGTAAACACTTCATTAGGGTTACACAATGTCAGAGGCTCTGTGTATAGCAAAACAGAGTTTTTGTTTGTGTGTTGGTTTTTGTTTGGGTAGGGTTTGCGTTTTTGGGGGTTTTTTGTTGTTGTTGTGGGTTTTTTTGAAACTGTCTGTTGGGGTGACCTGATTAATTAGCAGTGCCGGTGTGAGCTTGACTAGGCTCCTTTTGCATCTGTGCATGGATACACCTTATTTGATATTGTCCTTTGGTATTAAATTTTACTTCCAATTTACAGGAGTGTTAGTAAGTGAATTACTATTGATTTGTTGTTGTTAGAGTGGTAGGGACAGAGAGGGAACTTAATTTGAAGACACCCCTCTTAAATTAGTTCTTTTCCTGTTAACCTTTTTTGCCAGTTGCACAATTTTAAAGATCAATGACTGACAGTCGCCTGCTGTTACAATTACACTCACTGCTATTTTACATCTGTCTGCTCCCAACAGCAACTAAGAAATGTTAGCTAAATTTTACATGGTGTTGTCCTTTGATGGAGGTGACCCAGATATATGGGGCCCTGCTGGGGTGAGGGTGGGAAAGGGAAAAAATTTAGCGATACCTAATTCACAGTTTGAAATGGATAAGCTGTGTTTCTTTTAAAATGAAGAATAAGGCAAGCCAGTCTAACCTATTAGTAATAGTACTGTAGGATTGTCAGTTGTGGGGGCTGGCAAGCACAGGAGTATCAAGTTGGTGTGGAATGACTGCTGTCCTGTTCTAACACGCCATTATTTCCTTGTGTAGTCTAAATTTACCCATATTTAATCTACTTTTCAGGCATACAAGCTGACATCAGAGCCCCGAGGCTTAGCACTTATCCTCAGCAATGTCCGTTTCAGCAGCGAGAAGGACCTGGAATATCGCGCAGGGGGAGACGTGGACTGTGCCTCCCTGGAGATGCTTTTCAAGCAGCTCGGCTATCGAGTCACTGTTCTTCGTGATCAAACTGCACAGGTAAGGGGGTGATCCCAGTATTTCACAACTGGTGTGGATGAGAGTTTGTTTCATAATTGTCTTAAGAGGTTCCCTTTGGTATGTAGCTAAGCTTTGAAGATGTGAATTATCGCTTAGGAATGGGATGATGTCTCCTCTCCTACTGATCAACATGAGAAAGCTTGGAAGGCTGAGCTCTTCCAATGGAAAGTAGTATCACAAAGGACTAGAAGAGGTACTACTCTAGTTGGACTCTAGTGCAAGAGTCAAGAATTTTGAGACCGCTCTTGGCATGTGTGTTGAAAACACAAATGAATAAAGTCTCCAGTTAACATTGGAAAAGTCTATCTAGAGTAATATTCTCCTAAAAGTTAAACTTTGCAAATATTTGATGTAGTCTTTGCAATTATGATGTTTTCATGTCCTATGAAAACATCCTGTGATGAAGTCAGTTGCCAGTACGTAATTATCAGTCTTCCACTATTTGTACAGTTCAGTTCTACTCTTCCAGTCTTTGCTAAAAACAGTGGTTGTGCTTCACTTAGGAAAATTGGTTGTGTTCCATGACTAACTTAATCAAGCCACTCTCCATAGGAATGCAGTTGCTGCCTTCTCCAGCACCATTTGATCTTAGTCTTTTTAAATCCCTATGAATCTAAGTGATACAGGACCTGTTAAAGAGTCTTTTATTCAAGAACAGAGCTTTTGCAACATTGATATAAAACTTTTGCATCTGCCATGTTGTCAGAGTTCCTAAAGTTTTCCAGTTTAAATTTTTAATTGACCACTAGTGTCTGAATGCCTCAAGTCCCAGAGTATGTATCTGTTAAGTTGCTCAAATATCCCAGCCAGACTCCAGTGTCAGTGTAAAACCTCTTCAAAATATCACTTGGTTTCCCCTGCTGGCCTAAGTGATTCCTGCTTCACAGTGTTATACTTCAGACTGAATGCTGCATAAAAGAACAAGAATACTTTGCCTTTTTTTTTCCAGAACACATCTTTTCTATGTACATTTGATGTATGTAGGGGTTTTCTTTATAACAGGAGGGCCATTTGTGTTTTTCCTAGAATATTGATTCACTTTCCCTGTGGAAGTCTAGAAAGCATTGAACTTTTTTTTTTTTTTTCCCCCCCCGGTTTAGGAGATGCAGAATGCATTGGAGAGATTCTCCAAGCTGCGAGATCATCAAGATGTGGATTCTTGCATTATAGCTCTGCTTTCCCATGGTGTGGAGGGTGGAGTTTATGGCAGTGATGGCAAACTACTAGAGGTATATTGCTGAGTCCTGACCTGTTGTTTTAGGTTATCTCTAGGAAAGTAACAGTGTTCAAAAAAAAAAAAAAAGTGATGGAAGGCTGAGGATTCACGTTTTTTAAAATTAAAAAAAATAAGGGCTGGAGGGAAGAAAAGGGCAAGGCGCTGTCTGTGAGAGGTCTGGAAGATGAAAAATGGCAAGTAGGGGAAGTTATCTCTCTGTATAGATACTAGGTGTAGAGTGCATGCACCCAAGCAAGTAGGAACCTGGGGAGAGGATGGAGAAAGGGATGTGTTTGTCACACACTGAGTTTGCAGATAAAGGAGAAAATACCAAGACTGGTGGGATAATAACCAAAATACAGGGAAGCAAGGTGAGACTGGGTTTGGCTTACAGAAGGCTACAATAAAGAAATTTCTCTTCTTTCTTCTCTCAGTTGCAGGAGGCTTTCCGGCTCTTTGATAATGCAAACTGCCCAAATCTCCAGAATAAGCCCAAAATGTTCTTTATTCAGGCCTGCCGGGGAGGTGAGTGCCCGAACTCTAAAAGCCATGTACTTGGCATGCCATTAAGGCTCATTTTGCACACATGCACACCCTCACATTCAACTTGCTGTCAACTCTCCTCTTTGCTTCTCTCAGGTGTAAGTGGGACCCATATTCACCTCCCTCTGCCCTGCTGCTGCCACTGCATCTGTTGCTCTGTAAGTGTCTTTAGCTCTGCATGAGGTGTGTGCATTGACTTGCAGACCCCAGAGCACCTTAGTGACATCAAGCTCCGTCATATCCCACTCATACCTGGGGGCTTCCTCGTGCTGTGCCTGCAGTAGGGGGAGTGGGGCACATGGTGCACAAATTGCAGCACAGCATGGAGCAGTGCACTAGCACTGGAGTCTTGCTGAGGTCCTGTCTTTCTCTTGGTCCTCGATGTGTTGTGTCTCTTGTGGTTGTCTCTTGAGCTCTCTGAGTTGGTTCCAATTATTTTTTGGGGTTTTGTCTTTTTCCTTTACCTTAGCCTGTTTTCAACCTCAAAATGACCTTTCCTTGCACCCTTTTCCACATGCTGTTGTTGAATTCTTACATGCTGTTGTACAGAACTCTTTTCATGATTCTTACAGCCTTGTTCTTTTTCTGTGCTTTATGTACTTTTTTTTTTTCAACTCTGCTATTCCTTTTCCTTCCTTTTGTAACTAAACAAACACATTTGTAACTAACTACCTTTCAGATGTGCTAATGACCACATTTTTCCCTCAAGTGTTTGGACTCTGTGAAATTGCTGATATTCCAAAGTGAAGCTGTCTTATAGTTTCATTTTTCCCTTGTGATGGAGAAGTTTTTCTAGTGTGTATGCTTTCCCCCCTGCTTTTCCCTTGTTCCTCGCAGTTGTCTCCCTTCTTTCTCAGTTTTAGCAAGCTTTATAGTTTGTCCTCTAGAGACTCTTGTTTAATCCCAGTTCAGGGAAAAGCCCAAAGTCTACATGAAGTATTTCGGCGATCAGAAATACTTGGTCCTTCTAAGCATTTGGGAACACTGTAACATGCATGCTTACAATATGAATTGAATCTGATTGCTTTCCTTATGTGAATGAACATTTAGACACTCTTGAACAAACATGAGCGTGCAAACTCAGTGCAGAAATAAGTGTAATAAGCCAGAATTGTCAGCTGACCTCATTAGGTAATTAGGTTTATTTGACTGTAGTGTTACCATAATGAGTGTGTTAAGACTAAAGAATCAAGCTTGGCCTTTGTATTCCCCAAAAAGTTGCAGTTAAGGAAGAGTGGTAAAGCTTGCTATGCACGATGCTTTAGAACTAGGATATTGCAATAGACAAAGGATTGAGGTACTTTAAAAACTGAAAGGAAAATCTCAGTTAAAAAAAAAATATCAAACAAGGCAAAACTCTGCGTTGTCTAACCTCTTTTAACCTTGATTAATAGTTGGAGGGGAGAGCCAGTTACAGAGTAATTGAACTGTCAACAAAAATGTGTATTCTTTAAACAGTATTCAAAAGACTGTATTGTCACCATTGAAATAGTAGTCAATCTATCTGTGCCATGCAAGTTAGCTGGAACTAGTTGAAACAAGATGAGAAATGCATAAATTATTCTTCTTTCCTAACCTTACGTAGTAGGCATGCTCTATCTTCTATTAATGACACATTTTAAAAATGTAGATAAAGAAATGTTGGTACAGTCTTAATTTCCAGAGAACTTTTGGCAGGAGTCTACTAAGGAAGTGAAGTAGTCCACCTACAGTCATGGATCAAAAACCTGTGGCAACAGAAAACAATGAGAAAAGTTTCAGTGTGGCATGAAATGATACTTTAAACACAGATATTAAGCAGCTTCAATGTAGTAGATCCAAAAGAGTGAAAAACTGGGCTAAGTAATGACAAATGGCTAGTTAGCAGTTGTTTAAATCAATTGGCAAAACAGCTATCGGGGAGCTTCAATACAATTGAAACAGACTAGCTCAATTGCTGGCAGTGGTTCTATAAATTAGGAGTATGTTAGTAGTTAAGTATGCAAAGGGTTAGTGCTTTACACATTTTAGTTAAGTGGATTGGAGTGGTGTTTGAAGACAAATGTATGAGGAAGATGTGTAATTCTGAAGCTTTAATCAAAATAGTTTTGACTTTATACATAATGGGGTGATGACAGTGTGAATAATAGAGCTTGACAGTAAAATTACCTGAGTCTTTTCTGAAATAAAGTGCACAGTGAACAGTACACTAAATTTTTTAAAACATAGAGAACTGGAAGGATTAAAGGATAAAAGACGTGAAAAAAGTGTGGTTAAAAATGAAAAAAATTTGCATTGCTACCTTAAAGAGATGAGAAAGGAACTTAATGGAAGCTATCAGGAAATTTTGAGCTATGGAGACTTTAATTCTAGGCTGTTTCAGACAATCACACCCCTCCAAGTGCTGTTGTCTTTTTGGAGGAAAAGAGCAATGTTGCTGACTTATGAACTGACCACTTTCTGAGCATAATTATGAGATGCCATCTGTGCCACTGCCTGTTAAAGGGTTAGAAATCCAAATGTATTATTAGGGCATGAGCTAGCAACAAAAATTGAGAAACATCTTAAGAGGAAGGTCTCTGAAGTGGACACTTAAGCATCCTAACACTAGACTCTGATTGTGCTGTTAGGAAGTAAGGAGAAAAATAGATTCTCATCTTAGAGCAAAAGAAAACAAAAAGGCAAAATTATATGAAAAAATCTATAAAATGTAATTTGAATTTTCTTGCAACACAGCTGGACTATCAAAGTTACCACCACTAAGCAATTAGTCGAGATTATAATGGAAACTCTGCATCATGTAGAAAACCAATTGAGAATATTAACACTTGCGTAATACATACTAATGAATCCTGGAGAGGGCATTAAATGCTCTTCAGGTTTTAAACTAATCTCCATGGACTAAAGTTCTCTCTCATGTTTGGGGTCAGATTATTTTGCATTTTTCTGCTGTACAATTTATGCTTTTAATTGAAACAAGCAGTATTGTAATCAGGTTTTAGAACTAGATGAGATAGTTGGTCCATGTTTTCTAGTTGTCTTGGACATAGACCTTAGCAACCAAAATTACAGCCCTTGTTTGAGTTCTGTGGTAAATAGATAGTTATCATTGCAAAGTGCTCTAGACATTTCTGGATATTTCTAAGGTAGTTATGAGTGGAAAACAAAAACTTCATGGCTAGGCATCAAATCCTTCCATGAATGGTGGAGAACTACCAGAAACTTCCCTGCTTTCGTGGTTATCCCACGGTCTGCACAGGAAGGGGTGGGAGCAGAAATCAGCATGCAAACCAAGTCAAGTTAGGTTAAGCAGGTGGAGCAGTTGTTGGTATCTGTGTTAGTTTGTGCAGAAGAACTTTCAGATGAGTTTAAAACAGCTGAAAAAGTGTAAAGTTAGTGCAAAAACTTTCTGCTTGATGGTAGTTGTGGCGTCACTGACCAGAGCCCAAAACTAAGTGTAGGAACCCAGAGTGCTAGAATATTTCTCTGCCTGTTTTTAAGGGTTCTTACCCCCCTGAACAACACTGTTTTAACCTCCAACCTTGGAAAAAATTACCAACAGTCAGACAAGAACTAGAAAATACAGTGGTGTGAATTAGGTGATAGACTACTATGTAAGATTGTCACAGGGTGAAAAATTTAGCAGTTTTAGGTTTCTCTTTGTAGTAAATAGATAAGAGTAAAAAATATCAACATGGAGGATTGTTGTTGTTCTCTGGACCTTCTTCTCCTTCTTCTACTGCTCCATATTCTGCAGTAAAAGTGGTTTGGGATGATTGGATAGAGAATTCCGCAATTCCTAGTTGTGTTTCTGAATAATTGGTAGGAAAGTGAAAATAATGTACGTTTTTAGTAACTGTTGGTTAAAATCTCTTTAAAAGGCCATGTAAATCTTGGTAATTGGTCTCACTCCTACTTTTCCTCCTTCTATTCTGTACCTGGGTCATGCTAGTGGCTCTGTTCCTCTGATAAGACTCTGGAAGCATTGAAACTAAAAGAGACGTCTCAGTTTATCTCTCAAACTCCTTGCAAGGACTTTCAGCAAATTCTCTCCCATCAGGAGAGACTTGATTTATGGCACAGTAAAGTGTCAACTAAGGAAGTACAGGAAAGCTAAATCCAGTAATTCAGGATAATTTCTTCTCCTCTTCTCCCTCTCCTTGTTTATTGCCACCCCAGATGAGTTGGACCGAGGAGTGGACCAAAGAGATGGCAAAGGATGGTCAGATTCCCCTGGCTGTGAGGAGAGTGATGCGAACAAGGAAGAAAGTCTGAAGCTGCGTCTGCCAACATGCTCGGATATGATCTGTGGATACGCTTGTCTGAAAGGTACTGGGCCCTAATTGTTTGGGCATAAGGAGGTTTTATGTGTCTGTGTCCCCCAAAAGTGTTCATGGTAGTCTCTCTCTCCAGGCACTGCGGCCATGCGAAACACCAAGCGCGGGTCCTGGTACGTCGAGGCTCTCACCTCGGTGTTTGCCGAGGACTCCCGACACACTCACGTGGCTGACATGCTGGTGAAGGTAAAGCACAAGTGCATTTACTCTCCCACTTCTACTTGGTTTTTGAAGGGCCTTCCATTGCTTCAAAGTACTAGGATTAATCTAGTCCTATTAAAGCACTTGTTCTTGCCTTGTTTGTAGCAAAATTATAATTTTCCCCATTCTTATTTATTTATATACAGTTGCATAGCAGTTTAACCCAAGTAAAGATGCTGTTTCTTTGACTCCTTCTGTTTCATTTGTGCAGTCACATGGTGAACTTGCAAGAAGAGTTAATATTGCTCGCTAAGAATCACTTTTCTTCTATAGAAATAGCTTTTTTTTCAGGTGAATTCATTCCCTGAACATTCACACCACACAGCTGCAAAAGCACCAGTAGTCATATAAGGTAAAGATTGAGAAAATGGAGGAAGGAGTGAAAAACGTGGTGTGACCACGGCAGCTTGAGCTGCTGTGGAACTGCAGCCTAGTTCTTGATCCTTCTTATAGTTAGGGGACTACTTAATGCATTAAATAGAATAATCTGTGAGTACAGAAAGAAATGACATTTTTCTTCCTTCTGTCCTTCTAATCCTTCCAGTTATTTTAATTGTTTTTTTTAATCTCACATCTAGGTGAATAGGCAAATCAAGCAACGAGAAGGTTATGCCCCAGGCACAGAATTTCACCGCTGCAAGGAAATGTCAGAATATTGTAGCACGCTCTGTCGGGACCTTTACCTGTTTCCTGGCTATCTACCAGGAAAATAACCTTGCCAGCTCTGTTTGAAGAGAGATACTGCCAAAGCTGAACTTTGACTGTGGATATCTGTTTTCACTCTCATGAGCTGTGACATCAGATGTGCAAGCAAGGAATGCCAGTCTAATTCTTTATGTCTTTTTCTAAAATAAACTGGCAACTCTCCTTGTAATCTGACTCAGTTCAGGGTTTAAAATTCTAATATCCCAATTAACTCTGTATGTATAGAAATTGATGGAAAGAGGATCAGCATCGGAACTGGAAAGACATGGGAACATCCTTTGGAAGGAGACATAAGGACATTTGTAAACAAAGTGAATGTGAAAATGGAAATGGACTACTTGTACAATTTCTAAGTTAAGCCTTTCTGAAAGGAAAATCATTCAAAAGATGCTACTTATCTTATGCTTGTACTTTTAAAATTTTAAATACTTTCTGCATGGCTCTTCGTACAGGACAGTCGACTCCTGTGCACATTAGAAAAGGGCTCCCTTGTGAAGGAGAATCCCCTCTTCTCTAAAATGGAATGTTATTGTTCTCAGTACTCAACACCTTCCATTTTGATCACTTAAAAGTCTATTTTTCTACATTGCTTCTATAGCCAAGTTACCAAGAGAACTACAAGACATCCCAGATTATCAGCAAAACATATAGAGACCCAGACAAATATGCCTGCATAAACTGCCCCAGAAATAGTTTTGAATCTAGAAACTCTAGATTAACTCCCCTTAGTCCCAAGAGCGAGCAACTGCATGGAATATTCCTTTTGAGGAATTTGTTTGCTGTAGTACTTATATGTCACAGTAGACATTCAGTCTATTCAGTCCACCAACTTCTCAGGAGTTTATAAATTGCACTGTACAACTGAAGCCCTGAAACTCTATGGCCTTGTACAAAAGAATCTTCTGTCTTTTTAATTAACAAAAATATTCAAGGCAGCTCTTTACAGTCTAAGCATGGTGCTTGGATTATTTATCACTGCAGTGTTTTTCCCTTTTAAATGAGAGGGAAGAGTTTTACATTATTAACTTGTTCTGTGAGTTTTCTTTCCTTAGCCATGATAATTTAAAAGCATAATCAATCACTTCTTTTGGAAATTTCCTGCACAGTCTCTTCGTGCTGTAATTTGTGTCTTGCTGTGTCCCAACTGCAGTTACTCCCACTTGATGTGACATGGGAGATGGGCATTGTTCTCTTTTTGTGGTAGAGCCTAAGTCCTGAGATACTGGATTACATATGGACTACAGGCTGCTCACTTCAGTCTCCATCTTCTCCATTTTGTAGCATTAAGTTAGCATAGTTCCTGGCTTTTTTTTAATGTAAGTAGGCTCTTAAAATACATTTTTCAGGACAGAATTATGTATAGGAAGCACAAAGGGATATGGAGGGAGGCTGGAAAACTAGGCATGTGCTCTTTATATTATTCTGCCTAGAAAATGAAGGCTGTGTTTCTTCCAGCTGACAAAGGTGCAGCATTAACATGTATCTTGCATTTATCCTACACACAATGTGATGAGCAGAACAAGAATCATACTTGCCAATTGGTGCCTTACTCTGAAGTCTAATATACCAGTCTGGGGGCTCCTGTACCTCCCTGGAGTATAAACACTGTCTTCCCGAGTGCTCCCTCTATGAAATGGTGCAATAGTTTACAGATAGGTTTATTGATGAAGCAGTCCATTGTGATGGATTAAATTTCTGTAGGATTGCATCAAGTTGCATGATCACTGCCACTTTTGTATATCTTTTTGTATACTTGTATTTGACTGCCTTGAGGTGTCAAAATAAAGAATTTTTGTTTGATTAATAGGTGAAGTGTCTTCCATTTGGAGAGTTAGACCTTTGCAGAAATGGAGGTTCTATATAAAGAGAATTTTGTGTAATTTCTTGAGGTAGCACATCCCAGAGGGGCTTTTGAACTCTCAGGCAGAAGCCTGCTACTTATAGCTGCAACCACTATGAGCTGCTTGTAAATTTTGATAACACCTGGGCCAAACAAAGACTGATAAATTAATAAAGAGATAAGAGACAGAACCATCAAGTGGGAGGCTGATGTTGTGCTTCAGCACATGAAATATTTACATTAGGAAAATTTTGGGCTTGGTGTTTTTGATAGAAAAGTAGATGTCAAAATGAAGGGTTTCTGGAAAAAAGGAGTCTTGGAAGGAAGAAGAAAGTGAAAATACCAGCTGTCAGAAAGATTCTGGAAGTGGAGGAAGGTCCAGGGGCTCAGAGAGCTGCATGGGAAAAAATGCCAGGGAATGCTTGGAGGCTTGATGCATAATGCCCAAGACTTGTAACTGGGAGCAGCTGTACACCATAGAACCAACAGAACTTTCTGTTCCACCTTCACAAATGAGCCATGATTTTACTGCTGGGCAGGGAAGCTGAGATCAAAGCAATGCACCTGGGAGAAAGTGAGTTAGTGTGAAATAAGAAGGTAAAAGCTGTGTTCTTGTTAGTTGTCAAAATAATCCCCAGTATCCAGATCCACTAGAGGTTGCCCTTTACCCTGTTTCATCCGTGACACCTTGAAGAGTTGTTTCCTGTCTTCTGAGATCTCTTTTTAGTGAAAGAGTATATTGGTTTATTAAAAATGCCAAATTCTGATACAGGAAATTTAGTACTGATATTAGCACTGGAATTACCAACATCTACCTGTGCAGAAAATGATTCTAGTAGTCCAGAAGATGAAGTCAACAAGATGTTTGTATTTTCCTAGGTAAGTTTTGAGCTACTAGCATAGTTTAAAGAATTACTTTTAATAGCTGGGATAGCAGGGCAATGTTAACTAGTTCACATTTTGTCATTTTGTCTTGAAACCAGAAGAATAAGATCAAAGGTTTTGTTTGAGATGGGGAGTGAAAACAGTGAACCCAATGTAGACGAGATATTTTAAAAATCTCGAGTTGCATGAGAATCGTTAACAAAACGATTCAGTAAATTAATACAATTTTAATTCTAAAGTGATTTTTTTCCCCTATTTATAATTATTAAAATTAATACATAGTCAAAGGGTTTGATTCTGTAAAAATAGTCATTGGTCCCCTTAAAAATTAGGATGTACAGAATGGTACTGAAAGAGAGTATATGCCTCCAAAACATCAAAAAGTTTGGCTAAACATCTATAAAACATCTTTAAAAATTTATGCCAAGCTGAGACTCTTAACATGCACTGTACCTGTGTTGTATAATTTGCTCTCACCCTTCCCTTCAGGGTATGAGAATTCTTCACTACATCACAACACTAAATTATTAAGTTAGGAGAAGGAAATGCAGGAAGATACTGTTATGTAATAGATTATGTCATCAGTGTATGCATACAGAGAACAGTTTCTTTAAAAGGAAGGGAATGAAATGGAAATCTCCAGAGAAGTTACAATCAACTGTTGTCACAGGATCAGCAGCCTTGGTGAGTCTGTTTCACTAGGAATGAGTGCTATGTCCTGCTCAGTGCAATTTGGCCTGCTGTTGCTGATTTTGCCACTTCTCATAGAATTCTTTTCTGTTAAAGTTTGATATTCTTTTGTTTCTATTCATCTGCATTTGTTACTTGTTTATGGGAACTGCTATGTATAACTTGGTCTTTAGACTGTATTTTTGCATAAACTGTTTTGCCTGCATGCAGAAATTCTTTAGATGACATCTGTGTAATTTACTAGATCTTTCAAAGAGCTCGGAGTCGCACTCAGATTTCTCTGACTTAGAAAAGTAGCTGGAATTGCTGTGGTTTAGGCTGATTTTTTTTTTTTAAATTTTATTTTCCTTTGGCACTCCTAAAAGTTTTTATTTGCAGCTGCAAAATAAGGAGCAACAGTAACACCTGCCATAGAAACCGTGCTTTGACAAAGGTAAGGTTGATGCTGTATTGATAAAATATTTGGATTTGTTAGGTACAGGTGGTAAAGAAAAACACAAACTGCTAGCTGTTGGTATTCAGTCACTTGAAAAGTGACTTAAAGGATGAGAGGAAAAGGTCACACTGAGCATAGGCTTAAATTTTCTAAATGGATTCACTCAGAAATAACCAGTTAAGGAATTTTATAAACTGCCACTGCCTCTTGCAAGCCTGGCTTGGTTATTCCTCCTGCCCAGCCCAGAAACCCTGGGCTCCGTGCCTTAGCAGCTGCACCCAGGACGTGTGCAGGTCCCATCCTAGAGGCTGGAGCTGACACTCCTCCACTCCTGTTGCTAAGACCACAAACCTGGGCTGCCAGCACCCATGGTGTGACCAGTTCCTACTGCCAAGCCCCCTCACACAGGTCTGAACTGTAGCACTCCAGGCTCCCATTGAGTTGGACCAGAGTGCCGTGGCTGCTCCAGCTACTGTTGCTGAGACCCCACTTGCTTCAGCTCCTGTCCCCAGAAACCCGATCTGACTGCAGTTGCTGACCCAAATTCACTCATGCCAGTCTTACCAGCTGCTGGCACTTCAAACTTACAGCACTTGTGTATGTGGGGTAATGAGATTTCATGGAAAGATAGTTAAGAAAGCATTTAATATGAATATAGGATAGACACTGACCAGCCTTGGTTTTCGTGAAAGCTGTCCTTTTCCATCTATTCCCCTCTTTATTCCTGCCCAACCATCTTCCTTAACAAGTTTTGCATAGTCCCACAGACCTAGTTCAAATTCTTACGTTCCTTGTTTCCCCCTTTGTAATAATTACAAACTCCAGGCTGGCCCTCTCCAAAGCTGTGCATGTACCTTCTTAGTGGCCTGTCAAATAGTGACTGTAGACATTTGGTCTTTTGCATGATCTCTGCTCCCCATTGTCTTTAAGTTCTGGGTAGTTTTATTTTTGGCTTCCTATCTTCTGCATTGAAAAGCTCCTTGACTGGATAGCCTTAATAAAGGTGACACGTTCACCTTTCACATGCTCTCACGTAAGTAATTTTTATTTAGCGGGAGAAACAGCTCAGGAAGTCATGATATTGCTCTAAGTAACTGCTTTCCTAGATACAGAATTTTTCTTTATCCCTCAATGAAAATCCTTACAGATAGCAGATGATTTAAAAAAAAAAAAAAAAGCAGTTGTCTGTGAAAGGGACTGTGGCCTATATTATCTGCTCCATTCCCCACAAACTTCTGTTCTTGCTGCTGCCTCAGGGTACAGCAGACAGTAGCTGTGACTCAGCTGAGAATGTAGCTGTTACCACAGCTGCTCAGTGCTCTGTTTCTCAAAGCAGCAACCCACAGCAGCACCCTGATTTTGTCCTTTCTACACTTAGTTGCTCCTTGCTTTTCTTGTGGCAAAGGCCCAGGACACCCAGGACAGGAGGCAGCACCTCCCTACTTTGCACCCCTACAGATGTTCCAGGATCCTCCAACAACCCACAAACCCTTCCTGACTATGCTGTCAAGCAGCTTTAATTCGTTTTAGCTATAAGAAATTTGGTTAAGGCACAAACTGAAACCCAGGAGGCTCCATCTGAACATCAGGAAACACTTTTTCACCATGAGGGTGCCTGAGAACTGGAGGCAGTTGCCCAGAGAGGTTGCAGAGTCTCCATGGTTGGAGATACTCAAAAGCCATCTGAATATGGTCCTGAGCAACTGGCTCTAGAAGGCCCTGGTTGAGCAGGGAAAATGGGCCCGATGACTTCCAGAGCTCCCTTCCAACATCAGCCATTCTGTGATTCTGGATGGACAAGATACTGAGAGTTATGCCAGTGAATGAAGGTTCACGAAGGTACGAAGACTGCAAGGAAGGCTGTTTATTTGTGGTGAGGTAACCAGCAATAATGGGTATGCTTGAAGAAAAACCATGTGAAATGTGAGGACAGCATAACAGTAACTCATATGAGGAATAGTCTTCCAAGGCCTACTAGAGAACTTCCCCTCTCAGATGCTGACACTTCACAAAATTGTCCCTGAAACAGGTTGTGGGAATAATCCTCCTCAAGTTGCAGGATGGTTCTCTTGTCTCTAATTTTGGTAATTTGTCATTTCCACCCTTTTCTTCCTTAGTCTCTCTCTGCCACCAGTACCCATTGCTTTCTGTGGTTCCCCACCCTTTCCAAATGGAGTGAAGAATGACACTGCCTGAGAGAGGAGGAGGAAACGTTCCTCCTGTTAATTTACTGAGCTGTCCCATTGCCAGGACAGCAGAGAGAGATTAAAGCAGGGAAGCAGACAGAACAGGAGGGGGCAGGGAGTCTCTGGTTACACTCTCCCTCTCTGTTTTTCCCTCACCAGCAACCTTCTCTCTCAGGGTGCTCAGGGATTTTAGCTGAAGCCTTGCGCCTGTTTCACTCCATGATTTTGCTGGGGAGGGCAGACAGGAAGACACTGCCCTGAACAACCCCTACTCCACAGGACATTGTCTCTGGGGATATGACTGGGGATGCCTCTCCAACGAAAGCATTCCGATACCAAGAAACTCTGGTGAGTACGATACCTGCAGCAGCTCAGAATGTTTCCTGCGTGGGAGCTGGCTTCCCTCTCTGCTTAAGGGGCTGAATGTTTTCTTTGCCAACAAATATCCTTCCCTGTTTGTGTTAGACAAAGTCTGTGAGAGATCTGCCCGGGCACATGCTCCAATAGTGGCTTCCTCCAAGAGAGAATGTGACCATATTCTCCTTGAATTCCTAATCCCCATGGGTGAAAAATCTACATCACCAGGCAGGTTAGAAAAAATGTGGGACTGAGTCAGAGCTGAGTCTGCAGAGCTGCATAGAAATGCAACTGCTGGTTGTGAATGGGTTTCTCCTTTCCAGACAGCCACAGATAAGGCACTGAAACCATTCCCTGCCCCTTGTTACAGCTCCCAGATGTGGTTAGGATTCTGCCACAGTGGTGTTCACAGGTGCTGTGAGAACATGCAGCATATTTCTCTATGGCATCCTTTGGGAACATCCCAGTGGGGTCTTGCACTGCTTTGTTTTATAGGTATTTGGATGCAGACTGCTGAGCCTCTTTCTGCTTTAACTATTTTAAAGGGTTATTGCCAACTAGGAGAACTAAGATTCATTGCATCTCATGAATCCTCACACTTTACTGGACAAGTGGAGGTAGCAGTTTGTCCTGTGCCTAAAAAGCCTCTTGCTTTGGTTTCACTTTTGAAGTGAGAATTAGCATCATACAGTCCAGACTCCCTAAGGAACAGTATGAATGAAATCCCAGCCTTTAAAAATGAATAGTGGCCTGTTCGTACATGAGCATGCAAAGTTTTGGTAGCAGTGTTTAGAGAGAAATAAGACTGTTGGGGCTGAGGAAAAAATGAAATCTCATCTTCTTTGAGCTACTGCAAAGAAAGATGGAGACTTTTTTACATGTTGCTCTCTGGCATCTCTTGAGCACATCTGAGTAGGGTCTTGCACTGCATTGTTTTATAGGTATTTGGGTACAGGCTGTTGCCACACTTTCTGGTTTCTGTTTCTAGAGCACCCAGTTTAGTAAGGAGGAGGTGTGGTTGTCTTTGGGAGCAGTAAGCTGAGGTGAAGAACTGGAGAGTGGTTTTCAGTCCAAAGTTTTCTGCTGCTGGACTCTGCTCATGTGTATGACAGAGTACCTTACAGATGAATGAAGACTGGATGATCTTTAGCATGACCATGTAGCTCTTTCTGACTGAAATCTTGGTTTCAAATCCAGACTTACATAATGAATGTAAATTTCTTAAGTGTTCCATGTAGGCACATCACAAGCACATGTCCTTAAGTTGACAGTGTTTTATTAAGAACACTATCACGTATCAAGTATTAACATTGCTGAAGAAGCCAATCACTGCAGTGGAAGGGCTGGATCAGGATGTATTTCATCTCTCTTGGCCTGACTTTCTGCTATCAAATATAAAAAAGAAGCATCCTCAGTGTCAGCAGTGAGTAGCATCAACAGTAAAACATCGAGACTGAGCCTTATGTGGGATGTAAAGGGATTGCCATGACCTGTTTGTACTATAAACAAACAAGTAATGATTGCATGAGGTACTGAACTGTAAGGAAATACTACAAACCCAAACAAAAGCAGCGCTAGGGAAGAGAGCATGAGACAGCACAAGATGCAGAAATAGCAAGTGTGCTACTTGGATAAAATGGCTGTATTTCTTCTGCAGCTACGACAAACTCATGTTCAGTTTTCACTTTTAGGTTCTTAGTGTAGAACTAGGCTAGTCAGAGTAAATAGACTAATGAGAGTTTTGTTGAATGCTTGTGGGAAGACACAACTAGTATCATATTTCTTGAGTTCAAAGAGTGTCATTTATATAACTTGAGCTAAGGGAAATCTTTGACAAAATATTTGTCCATTACTAAATAGCTATCTGCGAGAGAAAGAAATACACTGTATTGCATTATATTAATTTATTCATAAATTTATCTCAAATACTTGCTCTTGAGAGCTCTTCTAGGCTTCTGGACAGGACAGGATTGTGTAATAAGTGGTATCTGTTTGATTCTTCAAGTACCTGTATAGGTAAACCCCAAAGGACTAGTTCTTTGTTGAATTCAAGTCACCCTCATCCCTGATAAGATTTATGATAAGGGGGCAGCCATGCTATGACCTGTTTCATTAGAGATGGCTCTTAAGTTAGGAATTCTTACAAAATGACCATGTATACTCGAGTCCTTGGGGATCATAGGCAGAGTAGCAGCTAGTTACTGGAGCAGCTAGTTGCTGGATCTAATCCAGGCATTAGTGCTAAGAAGGCACTGAATCACTCATCTCAACTGAAGATAAATTATTTCTCCAAAGAAGCAAAATGAAGAACATTTATGACAATTATGTAGAAAATGAAAAAGGGACTGTAGTTCTGGATGTTGTTGCCTGAAGTGTTTTTGCCAGACACTTTCAGGACTAGAGTATCTTAGCAATTTACACCTTAAAATGCTATCTTTAGGAGCAGGCTCCTCTCAAGTATCACCATTACATCTGTTCACTCCATGTACTCAGTCATGTTAGCTCTTTCTTGTTTAGTGAGTGAACAGAAGCAGAGAGCGCTTCTGAACTAATGCTGCATACATCAGTTTTCAGACATAAAACAACCACTGCTCTCCGGGAATGCTGGTCAGTCAAAAAAGAGAGACAGCAGGTCATTGCCTGGCTCCAAAGACTGTAGGAATGACTGCTATTTTCCTCTGATTTAGAAAATCTATTGCAGTGTCACAATCCACAGGCCAAGTCACTTATGAAACCCTCACACCTTGGGATGAGGAGAGATGGTAGATAAGGTAGCTGCTGGTCAGCCTTCAAGGTCACAGGTCATCTACATGAGAGTGCTGAGGAGTCAGCTGACCATTTCTTGTCCTTAAATCCCTTCTATGATTGAAGTATCTCTGTTTATATACTATGGCCACTTTATTAATTTTTTTTCTGCTCCTGGCTCTTCTTTTTTTTTTGCCATTTCCAATAATGTCTTTTAGCTATTTCTTTCCCAGGTGTTCCTTGCCTCTTTGTCACTTACTCTCTTACCATTCCCTTGTTATCCTCACATACCTTCTCCTCACTCTTGTGTTCTGCTGCGTCTCCTCAATTTGTTTCTCTGCTGCTCTTGCTCTCAGTATAGATGAGGCCAAGTGTTAGGTTTCACAGCTGTGTTTTTCTCTGCGCCTTCCTCACATCACTGCCATTGGATTCTGTTCTAAAAATATCCCATGTGACCCTTTCCCACCCTACGCTGTCCCAAGGCAGAGGGGGGATTCTCCACAGCTCCCCTCTCCTCTTTTTATTTTTGAAGGTGTTGTCAATCATACAGAAAGTAATGTTAGAAGGCAGAAGAGACCTGGGGAGCTGAGGTCATGAGAAAGATCACTTGTGCAGATTTGTATTGCCACTTCCAAAGCTGGAGAGGACAAAAGATGAAGATGAACACGGGGCCAAGTTGTACATGGCAAGATGTAGGCTGCTGACAATGACAATGGAAAAGAAAAAAAGGAATTCTTTCCTCAGTCCATCTCTGCATGGGAGAGATGTTCAGGGCTGCCTTACCTGTTTAAAAGATGGGGATAGGAATTTTTGCTATAGTATGCTGTGGTCATAAGCTCTGCTGTGAGACCTAGCAGCTTCTTGAGGAAATTTTGTCATTTCCAGTTTGTATTGTTAGCAGGCCTGCTCTCCATAGTTCTATTAATAATTGAAGTTTTTCTGACAGTATTCTGGTTTGTTGCCATCAAAGCAAAAAATCCAAGAATCACAAAAGTATCTAGAATGGAAGGGAACACTGACAGTATCCAGTCCAGCCCCCTGCTTGGTCCTGAATTTCCCTTGTTTTAAGTCATGGCTGTTGCCTCTTGCATCTTCCTTGTGCCGCTCTGAGGAGAGCTTGGCGCTGTCTTGTCTACACCCTCCCTCTGAGAGTATTTCCATTTGCTGTTTGCAAATCAGCCTCTTCTCTGGGGTGAATAAACCCTGCTCCTTCAGCCTCTCCAATCAATCATCCAGGCAAGACTTCCTGAGGTGGCACCTACAGCTGCACACAAGTGCTGCACATTCCTGACTTAAATACTTTTCTCATGGAGAATGTTTGGTTTAATTTAACTTTTGCACATGCAACAGAAGCGGTACCAAAGATTTTACCTTGCCTGGCTGCTGCCCATGTTGTCCTTGTACTGGACTATGGGAGCAGTTACAGCCCCACGGGAGCAGGTTGCCTGCAGACACCGTGCCCTGGATAGGGGATGCAAGGGGACCTTTTCTGCTACTTGCAGGAAAGTATTTTTCTTCACCCATTTCCAACATCATTCAGGTATTGGGTTCTGTTGTGAAGGTATCCAGAATTACATGTTTTAATCTTTTCCATGAATTGTACAGGCCTCCTGCCCAAAGAAATAAATTCCAAGGGTTGGCAGCATGCCAATCAGTCTAAACCTTGCCATTGATCTTGTGCTGTAAAAAGTAAAAAAAACTTGTTCATGTGTAAATGGCATATGGGGATATCCCACATTTGTGTGAAAACTAATAGGGTAGCTGCATGCTATAAGCTTTTTTACATGGACAAAGAAAATACATGATTGTTTTGACATCTGGTGTGTACTACTTTGGAAACATAGCAGATTAAATTATTTCAGGCAAGTTTGGGGCAGGGGATATATGTGTGGAAAGACCAGAATTCCTGACATTAAAAAAAGATAGACCTGTTGCTAGTATAATTCTCAACAATGGTAGTAGAGGTGCAACTGGAGTACAGCGATTACTGCCCCAGCTGTACAGCAGGTGGCATACAAAGTCTGATAGATGAGAAATAATTCACCAATACAGAAATGTACAGCAAATAATAATCCTCAAGGTAAAGTCAACTACTGTTGTGAATCTCCCCAAAATCACAGCAGAGAACCTGGGCATGCAGAAGAGAAGCTGGCAGTAAACACCACATTAAAAAAAGTTATTTTGTCAATGTTTACTTTAGCAAAGTAGCAGGAAGTTGCTGCTCTCAGTATTGATGGAACAGCTTCCACATACCTGTATGATACAATGATCACTGTTGTTGATGCAGAGGCAGGACAGACGTTAGTTTTATAATGCTGGACATTACCTCATTGGAACCTGCTTATTTTAAGTGTTCATATTTACTGTGAAGTGGCAAAGAACTTCTTGGGAGGACCAGATTTCATTGCTGTTTCTTTGCATGGGAAGGCATATAATATTTTTGTATTTGTTAATCATACAATTCTCAGCACTGAACATAGAGGCAGCAAAGAGATCCTCCACAAGCTGTGACTGCAACAAACACTTCAGTTTTTGGACCTTGATAAGGACATAGGCAGGGTTGAAGGATTTGCTCATGTTTTTAAAACTCAGCCATTTCTGTCTACAAAAAATTCCTGCCTCTTGGTGAAGATATTGATTCTTATTTGTTCTTAAAGGAACCAAGTGGCTGTTGGTATTGACAGTCATCCATTTCCACAACATATTTGTAAATGGTCATGCATCAGGAATGTTTGCCTATCATCTATCAGCATTGAGAGTGGATTCTAAAAGCACATAAAAATACAAAGCACCTTCATCTATTGCACAGTGCTATTGCAAGTGAGTGGCACCTACACTTTTTCAAAGGAGGTCAAATACCTGTATCTCTAAAAACTCTGACAAATTACATGCAGTATGTTGTTTTCTGGTTTGGTGCTGTGAAGAAACATTACCTTGGACACCTCCAAGTTTTTTTCAGATTAAAGGCTGTCCAACTAGTCTTATCTGTGCATAGTCGAGCATACACATCCTTTGATTGTGTGTAAACTGCTGGAGTGTCTATGGATATCTATATCCTGAGACCTGGAGTTACCCAAATCTCTACTGGGACACTGAAGAGAAGAGAATTTGCCTGAAGACCAGTCACAGAAGCTGACAAAGTATTTAACTGTGAGGAGGAACATATGGCTTTTAACAGCTACAGAATCTATTTTTGAGTATGTGGTCAGCCTAGGAAGGCTTTGCAGGACTGACCACGTCCTGCAAACAGATTTCAGAATTAGATGTTGCTTTCTTCAGACAGTTGGAAGAGGTCATTTCACAGTCCCTGGAAGCAGCCTGCTGCAGCAGTTAGAGCAGGGCACAAACAATCCAGGAGATTTCTGGAGTGCATTGCCAACAAGTTCATAACAAGATAATCAAGGAGATAGCAGGAGGAGGTGCTCTGCTGGACCTGATACTTACAGAGGAAGGACTGGTTAGGGGTGTGAACATCCTGGACAGCCTCTGGATCTGAGGAGGGAGAAGGGCTCAAAATAAGATCTCAATCCTTGAATTCAGGAGAGAAGTCCTTGACTCTTCAGAGATCTTCTTGGAAGAATCCCACGGGAAATGGCCCTGAAGGGAAGAGGGGTCTGAGAGAGCTGGTTGTGGTACAGGAATCATCTCCTCCAAGCTCAGGAATGATCCATCCTGATGAGCAGGAAATCAAGCAAAGGCAGACGGAGTCCTGCATGAATTAGGAAGGAGCTGCTGACTAAACTCAGACAGGTGACCTGGGAGGAATCTAGGGACACCAGCCACGTGTGCAAGGATGAGGTTAAGAAAGCCAAAGCTCATCTGGAGTTTAATCTGGTGAGGGACAGGAACGGCAACAAAAAAAGGCTTTCACAGGTGTATCAGCATCAAAATTAAAGCAATAGAAAATGTGGGCCCTCTTCTAAAGAATCAAGGCACATTGATTCTAAAGAAAATGATGAAGAGGAGGGACCGTCATTAGAGGAGGATGAGGTCAGAGAACATTTAAACAAACTGGGCATGCACAAATCCATGGAAGCTGATGGGATGCACCCCCCAGTGTGAGGGAGTTCATCAATGTCATTGCAAGGCCACTCTTTATTATCTTTCAAAGGTCATTGGGATTTGGAGTGGTAACTGAGGACAGGAAGAAAACAAATGTCACTCCTATCTTCAAAAGGAGCAAGAAGTCCAGCAAACTGCAGGCTGATCCACTTCAGCTCAATCCCCATAAAGGTGATAGAGCAACTCATCTTGGCAATCATTTCCAGACACACGAAGGACAGAAAGACAATTGGGAGTAGCCAGAATGGAATTGTTAAGGGAAAATCACACTTAACCAACCTATAGTTCAGTGATCAGGTGAGAGAGCCTGGTGGATGAAGGAAGAACAGTGCAATATGTTTATCTTTACTTTAGCAATGCTTTTGTCTCCTACCACATCCTCATAGTAAGCTGATTAAGTACAGGCTGGACAAGTGGACCTCAGAGTGGATTGAAAACTGGCTGAACTGCAGGGCTCCAAAGGTTGTGATCAGCAGCACATCCTTCTGCTTAACTCTGATAAGGCTATACCTGGAATCCCATGCCCAGGTCTGAGCTCCACAGTTCATAAAATTTACAGAGCTATCAGAGAGGGTTCTGCAAAAGGCCAGAAAGATGATGACAGAATAGGAGCATCTCACATCTGAGGAAAGGCTGAAAGAGCTGGGATTGTTCAGCAAAGGCTCAGGGGAGGTCTTGTTATCTGATAAGAGACTGAAGATGATGGAGCCATTCTCTTCTCAGTAGAGCCTAGTCACAGGACAAGATTGAAAGGGCACAAATTGAAATACAGGAATTTCTGTCTGAACATAAAGAAGGAGTCTTTTGCATGACTGAGCACTGTCACAGGTTTACCTGGAGTGGTTGTTGCATCCTTGGAGACACCCAAAAGCTGTCTGGACACAGCCTAAGGCAACTTTCTCCTGCTGACACTGCTTGAACATGGTATTGGACAAGACAGCAGGTGTCCCAACCAAAGCTCAAATTTTGTAATTAGCTGAAGTACACAGAGGAACAGCAGTGCAAATTACCTACTAGTCTACAAGATTGTCTTCTAAATATGACACAGAATGTATTTTTAATTACTTGCCTGTAATGAACTCTCTTATCTACGCTTGTTGTTAAATGACTCACACAAACCTGTCATTTGCTTCTATTACAGAAAAGCAAGTTAAAACTGTTTGCCTGCATCTATATTCCAAGGAGTTGTGACTTCAATAGAACAAGACCCTGGCTGAGATACAGCCAAGTTAACCTTCTCAGTTAATTTTCCTCATATCGCTCAATATTGTGTCCAGACCTCATTGTCCTTTCCAGCCTGGGAGGTTCCAGTCCACTTAACTGTTCCTCATACAGCAGCTACTCCATAATTTGACCATCCTCTGAAACTCTTCCAGTTCTACTATATTCTTTTTGAGACTAGGGAAACAGAAAGGCAAACATTACTCAGATGTACTTGTACTTTTTATTTAATTAGGTATTATTTTCCTACTTCTTAATCATAGTTCTAAATAAATGCTAAAGAGGTCATTATGATCATTCTGTGTAACCCCAATATCTTATTCTTATGTACCAGGAGCTTAAATAGTTGAACAGTTCTTGTGTATGCAAAGCTAGAATGCGTGTTCCTCCTTAATCACTTCAGATTTATTGTGACTGTTTCATCTGTAATTTTGTTGCTCAATCATCCTGTTAGAGCCCTGTAGAATTCTTCAGTCAGTCTGTTTTTATTCCTCTGAATAACTTACTAACAGCCTGTGAGCCCTTATAAAGACCAGAGAGGTATTTGATATTAATTCTGCTTGGCACCAAGTTTGTTATCAGCCATAGAGGACATGGTACTGAGGGCAGCCTGCTTTTAGTTCCAATTCCATATAGAAATAGGGCATGTTGGAAACCTGATTTCCATTAGTTTGAAGTCCATAATGCTCCAGGCTCAAAGGGCAAAAGAGCTGCAGGTTCACCTAAGCTTTCCAGGAATGGTAAAGGCAAAAGCAGGATTAAACATATGGCAGCTGTGCACCAGGGTAGTGAAGAAGAAACAGTCAGTGTGGTGTAGGAACTTTATTCCACAGACACATGGAAGTCTTACTCTTGGGAAAATGAAGCAAGGGCTAAGCAAAGATCTCCTGCCTACACATGTGTTTTAGTGCTGCATGTGAGCATGTACATTGTGGCTGACATGATCTATTGACAGCCACACGAACAGCTTTGTACTTAAATGCTGCTTCCCTGACCTGCGGTGGACTCGCTCAAAGCACGACTCCGAGCAGTTAACTGCGTGACGACGTGAGTGTTTTCCATCGGTTTACCTTTCACAGTGCTCAGGACAGACATATCAGAGCTGGTGCAAGGAAGGGAATATGACCATCCTTTCATTATGCCACTCACAGTTTTGGGACAGCTGTGACGGTTCAGACCAACGCTGAAAAATCTTGAATTTCTGTGTGTTCTCTCTTCTTTAACCCAGCTATATTTCAAAAGCAGTATCAAGTACTCTTACGCCATGACCCCAGGAAAGTGCTTTTTTTTTTTTCTTATAATTGCCTTATACCAAAAGATAAAAGACCAGACTTGACAATTTGTCTGGAAATGTGGAACAAGGGAGACTAAGAAGGTCAGGGTCTGATGCATCACTGGCTTTTGATTAGGCGGGT
This sequence comes from Corvus brachyrhynchos, assembly GCF_000691975.1. NCBI lineage: Eukaryota > Metazoa > Chordata > Aves > Passeriformes > Corvidae > Corvus > Corvus brachyrhynchos. The sequence continues at coordinate 403,430 of NW_008238435.1, forward strand.
GCACAGTGTGACAGGCAGCCTTTTCCATGCAGAGCTCAGGTACAGCATCTTGTTCCATCCTGACTAGTAGCCCCTCAATGCAAGCCCTCAGAAAGAGTCAGAATATCTACAAGAAGTAGTCCTTCCCCATGGGACTTCTCACTCCTGATTAGTTCTAGCCCTGAGTTGCTGTATGTCACCTTTATTCTCTACTTTTACTGTTCCATCACTGTGGGAAACCGCTTGAATGCTACGTGGCAAATAGGTAGTGTAATAATAATGTAGTGGATTAACAGAACATGCTAAGAGACTCTGGAACACCCTTTCCAAATCCTTCCACAAAGATTTTTCACTCTCAGAACCTTTAGTGGTTTTCACTTCCAGCCCAACTCTTTTTTTATATGTGGAGGCTTCTCTCTTCTTCTTTCCACTTTCCCAGATCAGTATGTTTGGTTCTGTAGTAAATGGATCATCTCTGAAGCTGATGAACAATCATCAGCTGATGACATTTTGCTACTGGATATGGAAGACTGACGCAACTGATTCCATAACCATACATCAGCTGAACCTGATATACCATGCTAAACAATTCAACATCTTATCTAAAACCACTCCTTCATGGTGATCACAATGTGCTTGGAGTCAATACTCCCGTGGAAGCAACAAGGGTCAAAACATCCGCTAGAATGGATCAAATGGAAAACCACATTAAAAAAAAGAAGCTTTTTAATCTGTTAAGAGATGTGACCAAAAAAGTGAAACATTTCCAGAAGACATGGAGGTTACTGAAGGACACCATATTGGTATCTAAAGAGAACAGGTCCACACAAAAAGGCCTCAGCCCTTCTTTAGTCTGCTTCAGATCCTTGACGTGAGTGCTGTCCTCTGCCAGGATGCAGGTGATATACTTATTATCTGGTTGGAGGGTGTACCAGGAATCCTTTAAGGAGTGCTGACCTCCTGTCTTCTCAATGATATCTGCCTCTTATTTCCAGTGCAGCTCTGTAAGAAAAATTCAAAGCTGGGTCCAGACCCTCCTGTGGACTGCGGACTGCAGAGGAAGACATCTTGATAAAAATGGCATTTCAGACCTGGTATCAGAACACAGATATTAAAGACATTAATGTACTCCTAAGCAGATCTGAATACTCAGCTGCTGATTCAGGGCAATGATCATGTTCCCCAGCATACAAGACTATAGGTCAAGAGAGGACAGGACTGTAAAGATCAGTGTGGCAAAACTCAATATGAAATTGTACAGATAGACACGTCTGTCCAAGTGGTCCTACCACAAAGTACAGTTAGATTGGTGAAGATCTCCTGCAGGAAGACAACGGAGAACCCTCCTGCTCAAAGCAAGGAGAATACTCTGCCCCTACAGAGACCTCAACTCTATCCCATGGGATTTAATTATGGCATTTGGAGCAGTTTTATTTAGAGGGAGAAGAAAGGGGGGTAAGGAACCTGTTGGCTGGCAGTGGCAGTGGCACTTGTACCAGCTGTGCTTTCTACCAGCAAGTTCTGTAGCCAGAGCTGTGGTCCTTGTGGTACAGGGAAGCACCAAAGCAACACCCTTTGCATGCTTTTCCTCCTTGATGAAGATGAGGTTGAAAGCTGCCATGGCAAGTGTCAGCTGCATCTTCTTGGAGCAATGAGTCTTCAGCAAGCAGCATAACTTGTCCCTCAGCATGATGGGTCTGAGGAGCCTGCAGACTTGTGTGAGCTCGTGGTCCTCATGGTGCCCAAAAACCAGTGGTCTGGGGCATTTCTGTCCTTCTCCTCCTAAGTAAAGGTCCCCAGCCCAGCCAGTGCACCTGCAAGAGAGCAACACTCTTCCTGATGCAAGAAAAAGCATCAGAGTGAGTGGAATTTGAAATATTTCACAAAGGCTATCTCTGCTTTTTTTTTTTTTTTTTTCTTTTCTGACTCATTCCTGTGAAAATATGCTATAGATATAATGTGGAATAGAATCTCGCTCTGCTATAGACAGGAAAAAGTTGATATACACCCCAGACCAAGGGCAGTGCTTGAACCAGATACCACAAGTGCTCCTAGGCATTATTGCTGATTCTGAACACCTAATAATGGAAGAGCAGGACTGTGAGCAATGCTCTTGAACAATCACAGCATCCAAAAATCTGTAATTTCTCATAAACAGACTGAGTTCAGCAGCTCGTAGAACTAATTTCAGTTCCCAACTTAAGTGAAAGTCAGAATAGTTTCCACCATTTATTCTCAGCACCTTCTTTTTCACTGACCTATTCTCTCTCCACCATTCCTGTCCTTGGTCAATAGTTTCCAGCGTCAACCTACAGTCCCTTCCTGGACTCCTGTTCCAGGTTTAATATTTTAGATGGCACAGACATTAAATGCCAGCCCTGGGACACAATGCCGTTTGTGGGGAACTTCCTGCAGTTTCTTCTGCTGCTTTATCTTGTCCTAGGATTAATATACTAAGCTACCTGTCTCTTTGGCATCTGGAGATTGTTTCCCCTCATGGTATGGGGTACTTCTTGCACCTTTTTTCCCTTGTGACAATCAAAATTGGCTCTTGCTAGTAGGTGTGTAGCAGTTTAAAAAGTTTGACAGAGAAAAGACTTTTTGCAGTCTTCATGCCAAAGAGTGGCCCAGTACTTCAGCCTGGATGCATGTGCTTGATGCAATTTTTCTTCCCTTCCCCCAACACTTTCCTAAGTCAAAGCAAGGGGCTGATAGAAGAGGGAGGGAGTCCAGTGAATGTCATGCTGATTCTCACTATCATCCCTGTATCAGGAGCCAGTGATAACAGCAAAGGTTATTGCTGCAGGGGAATTTCTTTGCCCTCATTTGTGATGGATTTATTATTCAGGCTGCCAAGAGAAACACTATCTTCCCTCTGTTTACCTTAGTCTTTATCTCATATTACCACCAGGGATTGTTTTATGGAAAACAGGCAAGACCCCAGCTATGCTGGAGGGTTACGTGGTTTTGTATGGGTATTTGCATTTAGATGGGGAAAGGAGAAGGAAAAGAGGAAGCTTAGTCAAAACTTTTCAGGATTTACTAGTATAACTGTCCTGGTAAATAAGGTATGTAAAAAATCTTCAGTGGTAGTGGTAACACATCTATGCTACAACCCTTCTATTGACATCCTGTATCTCAGTTATCTGAGACAGGATGGGACAAACCAGCACTGCCAACAACTAGTACTTAGCAACCATGGTTCATGCAAGCAGGTCATAGCATTTGCTCTAATCATGACAAAAGTCTGAAATGTAAACAAGACCCTAGTGTTGCTGAGAAAAGGTTTATGGTGGATTATATCTCTGCTGCAATCAGAAAACACAGTCCCTTTCCTCATTTCTAGGTGTGTTCCTGATCCCTTCTTTACTGACATTCACATTGAGCTGGCTGAAAATTACTTTTTTTCCTTGCATCAAGCTTCTTGATCACTAGTTCCAGTACACAAAAAATTAGGACTGTCCTTTTCAACCAGTTTGCTCCTCAAGTGCCCTAAATTAGGTAATGTGATCACTCTTTCATAGAGATCTATAGATCATAGGGCTTCAGAGAAATTACTTTCCAGGCATTTGAAAGTTGACCATATATCAGGAAAATAAAATAATTTTTCTTGCATACATCTAATCCTAGTCATGGCCTCCTGGAGATACTCTGTCCATAGTCATGGTTCCTTCTTCTTGACCAACTCCAGCTCAAGCACACCATAAACATGTCCTCGAAACTTTCCCAAATAATTTCATTTGCAAGCCAGTTCCTCCTCCTAAACCTTTCAACTGTGACCACACATCTTCACAGTTGGCCACGTTTCATGTAAGAATCATCATTCTCCACTTGAAATTAGCCAAATACAGTTCAAGCCCAGGAGCCTGTGGCAGGCCAGCTCTGCACAGCTCATCACTGCCCTTTCTTTCCACCCTCATGGTGTTGGTCAGGCTCTTTGTCATGGCATGATTGACAGATCTAATGAGCAATTATTCATTTTACCTGTGCAACAAGCAATCTACAGGGAGAAGGGGAAGAAAGGCACAAGCTGCAGATTCTCTGTGCTGGAATAATAACAAATTCACTGTCTTAGAGGCATCATTAATAAGTTTTGATCATTAGAAGTAGATCTGTATTTCCTAGATGTTCCTTGGTCCTCTCTGCTAAAAATGTCTTCAAGCTGACTACATCAGAGAATGTTTGTGATGCAAAATTATTCTCCTAGAAAATAAGAAATCCACAAATTCACTTCAGTTAATTGAGTGTCTGCTAGCTATCACTGAATTTAGCTGCTTTTGGATGCACAATCCAGTTAGAAAATGCTTTCTTCTTCTCAGCAGTCTAATACTACTTTTTTGTAATTACTTTTTTTGTTCTTTTGGTACTTGTAGACACACTGCCTGTTTGACTTGTTCTTGTTTATCCTAAGACAAGACATTCACTTTTCTACCCCACCAGTAATACACCTCTTCATTTGGAAAGCCTTGCAGCAGATGAAAAGAAGGAATTATTTAATAGAAGCTACGGGGTGCTGTAGGGTAAAGAATCACCAAGGGAATTGAGGGCTGCAATTTAAGAAGAGGGGCAGCTGTAGGGGAGGAGGCATCCAAGCTGAGGAGATATGGAAACAATCTCCTAGGCAATAGAGTGTAAGCACAAAATTTTAGCAGCTCAGAAGGTCATCAACTTAATTGCAACCAAGGTCACAGTGGGTGAGGGAGAGTTGTGTATAGACTATATATTTATTTCTGTGCTTCCTGACTTACATGCTGGGAAGTTTTCTCTATTTAAAAGAATCAAATAATCTTATTTTTATTCTACTAAGGGCTCTTCTGTTTTGAGTTTTGAAGCCTGATGGTCTTTACCTGAGAGCTCACCAGGACAGTCAGATTCACTTTAAAGCTCTGAATGTTTGGATCCATTTATAAAACCTAATTTTGCTGTCTTCTCTTTCATCTGTGAAATCTGTGATTTTCTGTGTCTTACTCTTGTTGCTGGGTTTGTTTAAGTTCTCTCTGCTTGTTATTTTTGCTCTGAGGTCTAACCTGTGACCACATTGTGGTGTAGGACAAGAGAACCTCAAGTTAACAAGTAATTTACCTGAGGTGGCATCATCGACAGGGATATGGTGCTCTGTGCAGACTGCCACAGTTGGGTTGTTTCTGCAACTGGGACATAACCCTGCCCCTTTAAAGCTCATTTGGTTTTTGACAAGTCATGGCATATCATATTGTCATATCATGTCATACTGCACTGCCATCATCCCCTACCCTGATCTCTTCAAGTTTCCTTCCAAATGCATCTATTCCAACATCTACTTCAATGGCTCCTTCAGGTCCTTGTGTTCCTGTAAGTATTTATCTGATCTCAGTTGTGAGATTTTTTTCCCCCATTCTGCCTCTTTCTACTTGAGTTATCAAAAGCTGATGATTCTCAAAATCTGCCCTGTTTCTGTCAATTCTGCTCCACTCAGTCTAGTATTAGTCAGTACATGTCCACTTGAATATCATCATATTATCTTGTTATTTCTCCATGATGAAAGCCCTTAAACTTTCTGGTCTTTTTCTTTTACTTTTTATTGTGAACTCAACCCTTCTTTCAAGTGTCCTCTGAGAGTTCTCTGTCATTGTGTCTCCATATTCAGCCTGGCTTACTATGTGCCCCTGCACAGCTTAAATTTCTATCTTTTGCTACTGGTAAAGCATCAGTCCATGATCTGTTTCTTTTTTTTTACTATAAAAGCTGTCTTTTCTTCCAGCCTCCCTCCCTCTTCCTAACCCTTTACACAGCATTCTTTCTCTCCCAAAGCTCTAATTGCCTCCTGTAGCTCTTTGAAGCCTCCATGGGTATCTTGTCTAATAAAATGTCCTAGTCAAGAGCTTTGTTCTCATCTAGAAGCCACTGCCTTATCTGACATCTACTGAAGTATTTTTCCTGCCTTTTCACTCTTTTTTGCTCCATCTAAAGGTATTGCTTGAAGCAAAATATGCTTGCTGTATCTTTTTCCTTTCCAGATTCCTATCCCCTCATGCCCTTCAGTGCTTTTCTTATTGCCTCTGTGTTTCTCTCTTGGAGATTGTGTTACTGTTAAGTAGTCATCCTTTTGTCACCTTTCTCCTCTTCCTCCTTTAAAACTCCCTTTTTCACCTTTACAGTTCCTTTTGTCCCATAGACTATCTTTTATATTATCTTCTTTGCAGACATGTGGACCTCTTGGGCTGGGCTTTCTTAAGCACAGAATATTATTTTTGCTTTGTTCTTAAAATGACTGTTTCCCTATTCTGCATGCAGGGTTCTAAGTAACAATAACTCTGCCTCAGCAAATTCCACTCCTGTCAGTCTGGGGTGGCAGAGGGCTCTGCATGATCATCTGCTGTAATGTCTGCATATGCAGTATTGGGGGCAGCTGAAAAATAGATGTGGTGCTTTGCTCCAGAGGAGCTGAAATCTGCTGGTGGGCCGTAAGGTTTGTATACAGTGAGGTCATGAAGTGGTCTAGATCTCTCAGGATGAACCTGTTACAGAACAAACCAAAAAAAGCTCTAGCATAAGCAGAAGTCCCAGAAGTTAATATGGTATCTGGTAATTGTGCGGGCAGGGCATAGGGAACATTGAGATTGTCACTGTTGATTAATAGCACTGGGATTTCAGGTGATAAATCTCCTGGGACCAGACCATGGGGGGAAATGTGAGTCTTCAGTTATCCTTACCCCCCTCCCTGCCAGCCTCTCAGAGCTTTCACTATAAAGGCAGTAGGGTGGGAAGGCTAGGAATTATATTTCTGCATCCTGAAAAGCATTCAGGAGAAATAAATAAATAAATGCTAATAAAGGGAGACCTGAGAGAAAACTGGGAAGAGGAGGGAGAAAAATAGATGGCTGACTGGAGGAGAACCCATCTTGGGTGACAGTTCTTCCAACTTCTTTCCTTTACTGTCACTTAGTAACCTAATTTGGACTAAAGCTGTATTTTCATCTATCACAAACATGTCCATCTTGAAACACAACTTTGGAGTCCCACTAGGGCAAAGGAAAAAGAAAAGGTGTATGAGCAGGTGGCGTACCTTTCCTCTTGCATGCCATGGGGGAGCCTAGAAACTTTTGTGAGCTTTTAGAAGAGGCTTAGGTGGACCTGAGGAGTGAAGCCATGTGTACAACTCATCTGTGTTTGTGGCTAGTGCAAGATGGTTACGACATCTTCCTCTTATTTTCACATCTTCCTCCAGCTCTGTGCTAATCTCCCGAGTCTGCTGGTAACCTCTGAAGCAACAGCAGTACTCCATTGATGAGTCCTGGTGGAAGTGCAAAGCAAGGCAATGGTAAGCAAGACAGAGAGGCAATAAAGAAAATATAAAATGAAGAGCTGTGGCAGGAAATTACAGGAAGAGTGATAGGGGAGATTTGACAGCAGTTACTGGGCAGCAGCAGTGCAGAAAGGCAGATTTTTTTTTCAGGATGTGCTCTGTATTCTGTGTTTATGGGACTCTGCAGATCTGAAAACATGGAAAAGACGATGAGTAGAGCCAGAACTTTACCTTTCATTAGGTCAGCGGTGCCAGCTGGAAAAAGTGGACAAGCTGTTGGTTCTACAAGTTCAAGTGTGAAATAGAAGCAGCAGATCTCAGAGCAAGTACAAGTTGAGAATAGCTACTTTGAATTTAACTAGAGTAGTGTTAGTGAGGCTGGAGGCTGTGACAGAGATTATTGGTACATTATGAAATAGCAAGGATTGTTAATAATTTCCAGAGAGCTCACAAAGCACTTTCACCTCCTAGGGGAATTAGGGAGACAGATGATTTATAAGCTGAGTAGCACAGTAAGATTAGTGTTCAGGACACATGAAATACTGTGACATAAATCCAGTATCTCTACAGATTGCATATATTTTGTCATGCACTGAAATGATGAATTTCTTTTCCCTGGTAGACAATATCTGGGTACAGAGACTAGAGGCAGAGATATTGTTTGATGAGAAGTGGGAATTAGTTGAATACTAGGTCCTTAGCAAGAGATGAGCTAGGTCTTTCCTAGTGCATAGGTACCACCACGCACACAGTGATTGTTCAGGTTCAGCTGTGTAGTTATCACTCTACCATCCCATGCACTGGCTGAAGTGTATTACACTGTGGGAAGCACGAGTGAGGGCTCAGAGGGTTTGTAGGATGTCTTGCTAATGAGGATAGTAAAGGTGTCGTGTTCAAGTAGCATCTGGAGTCATTTGGTGAATGTTGGCCTTGGGGTCCTTCATGCTTTTATTGATAAGGTGAGTGAGGCTGGGGACAGTTTGGAAGATGAGAGGGACAGTTCTTGGAAAAAGCCTTTCAGGGTAGAATCATCCTATTTTAGGCTATTATTATATCATTATTTCCCATGGAAATGCCACAACAATATCATGCAAGACAGACAGTAGTGTTTGATTAGCTGGCAGTAGAGGGTTCATTTTCATACTGCAACAATTTCTAATGCGCCATTCTTTTGCCTCTTGAAAAACAAGAGCTAGAAGAGGAGTGCACTTTCAGATAAAGGTTCTCATTAGTTTTCTGCAGTGGCTGTGATGAGTGTTCTCCTCAGTACATATAATAGTGACTGAAGATCTGGTGCTGTATTACAGCTTTGATGTTTGCTGGGCCGTACTGTGTTCAGTCTTTAGGCTTCCTATACATGATGTACCTTACATTTTAGACAGTTTTTTATATTTTATACACTATATACTATGAGCAATGCATCATTTTTTATATAAGCCATAGTGGCAATGGTCTTCCAAAAGCATCTCGATAGGTTGGGAGCAATTAATGCCTGTGTGATGGTAACCTGTGAGGGTATCCAAATGTGTTTTTCTGATTTCATAGGCACAGTCACTTAGAAACTCTTCGTTAAGGTGATTCATTACAAGTTTTGTCCTACCTATGGGGCACAGTCTTCCCCCAGAAAATAGTCCTTGTTGACAGTAAAGTGAGTGCTGGTGAGAATGAAACAGGAGAGCTGGTAAATTTTGGGGCAGCACTGATGTTGCTTTTGTAAATATTCAGTGCTTGCCTGGCCTGATACCAGTTGTGGGTTGTACAGACTAACCTTATCCACATGGATATTACTGCTAATGGATATCCATATCTTAGCAGGAACATTGGAGAAGGTGGTTTGTGGAAGAAATTAAGTGTGTCTTCCTCTTGGAGACTTTCTTTCTACCTTACTCTCAGGTTCCACGCAGACTAAAAAAAAGCGAAAGAAGAAATGTTTTACAAGGGTCTGCAAAATGAAATAAGGAGACCGCTATTCTGGACCCAAAAAAGGGTGTTTTGCTCTTCTCTCCACCCCATCCTGCCTGCAAATCTCTTACTCAGTATGAGTAGCTTGGCATGTGAGTTCTTTTTTCTTGTATACAGTTTCTGGGATCTTGAACTCTCTGCTCCTCCTTAATTAATAGCCCTCAGAAGACATATAGTTACAGGCAGCACACTGACAGTACTGGGAGGTGTCTCTAGGCCAAGTTGCTGTAACGTGCTTCTCATTCCTGTCGCTGGCTGGTAGCTCACTGGTGTTGGCTGAGCTCATTGCTTCTCTCCCTGGCTGAGAAACAAGTGGCAGAGTGGAGAGCAGAAGCTGTTGAATGCTCTAGTCTGTGGAAAAGTGAGCATCAAGAAGAATTACGTTTCTGCATACACCTATAATTGAGTACCCACAGAGTTGTTTGGTGACATTCTTCAAAGTGCAAAGTGTTCCACATAAGGACACGTGGGAAAGCTGAGATTAGACTGCAACATTCAGCAGTTCACAGGGATGCCTGACTTCTCCATTAGGGCTTGCTGATGTGGACTGTGGACTTGGAAAAATTGTCTTGGGACACGGAGTGAACACCCATGTCATTCCATCTCACCATAGCTGCTGGCATTTTTATGATTGTTGCTCAGTCTTTCGGACACCTGGTATCTCGGGAGAAAATGAGGAAGCCCACTGACCTTTGTTCTCATTGCAAACAGGGAGTGCGTGGGATGGGGAGCTGTGAAAGAAGAGATATCCTGGATAATAATGTCTGCTTCCTCCTGTCTGCTTTCTGTCTCTGTGCTTGTAGCTCTGTCTGTCATACCACCTCCTTCCCCCTGCCCCCTCCCTCTCCTTCAGGAGTTCCCCTGTTGCTCACACCTGATATTCAATCCCAGCAGAGTTATTGCCTTTTGCTGAGATCAAACACGGCACTGGGGAATCATGTGGCAGGGGAAGGTTGCTATAAATATAGTTGAACCCTTTGGGCAGGAAGGGAAGAAAGCGAGAGAGGCACAAGGACAAGGAGGAGGGGCAGAGAGAAAGAGAGTACAGGAACAGGACAAGTTGGAGTGGTCTGAGGAGAGAGAGAAAGGAAGGCTCAGCAGAGAATGCGGAGGCCATGCTCTCTGCCAGAACACGAGGTGGTTCTAGGTAAGGCCCAGAGCAGCAGCTCAGTTTCAGATGAGCGTGAGGAGGAGTAGAGGAATGGAGAGCTCAGAGAGCAGGACGCAGGAGCGCAGCTCGAAGCCAGCTTTGTGGGGGGGCACACCGCAGTACGACTATGTCTGCTTTGAGAGATGCACCCGGTACGGGATACCTGTGGAGGCAGGACACGAGGCCGGGGCGACAGGGGACGACCTGCGCTCCCTGGAGAACTCCCTCAGCTACCCACAGGTAGGGCTGGACAACGGGATATTTGTGGCAAGACAGGTCTCCCTGGGATCACACAGGCTCTGGGGCTCTCAGAGCAGCACTGGCAGAGCACACATCCCTGTCCATCCCCAGTCCTACCGGCTCTCCCCTTCGCTTGCTGACTCCCAGGTCAGGCTTTGACATTCATGGCTGTACTTCTACCTAGGAGCCTACCAGTAATTCAAGTCCGAGCTTATTGTCACCTGCCATGGATGCAATGAGACTTGGAATGGGCAAGCTGGGATGGGGAAAATTAGCCAGAGCATTAATGTGTTTGTAACAGCAAGGAGCAGCTGCAGCTGCCTTTGGCTGCATAGTGATATTAAGTAGAGCAGAAGAGTGAGTAAAATCAAAGAGAACAGTGAGGTATATAGATGGGTATCTGTCTGCACAGCTGTATAGATGAAGTAAAGCTCTCTTGTGACTTTTCTCTGACCATAAAGCACTTCATGGTCATAGATCCATACATGTATATTCGTATTTTTGGTAACTCTTAGTGGAGCTGTAAGTGAGGGATTTCCTAGTCCTTAAACTTGACCTGACTCTTGCTCTGGTTCGTATAAGCACTGGTTCAGAAAAATGTCTGGGACATAGATGTACTCTGGTTATGGCTTTTTGTTCCACTATGCTCTGTATCTCCTTTACCTCTTCTTTTGGGACAGCCTCCTGTGAAGGAGAGGGTTTACAGCAGAGTCCTGGTGTCTTATTTCCTACCACTCTGCCCTGACTAAACTGACCTAAGAGAGCTGTGGTGTAATCCAGTCAAATTATGAGGAAGAGAGCATGTGAATGTGAAATTCGTAAAGTGGATGTTTCTCCTTAAATGAATACAAATCCTCTTACATGGATGGTGAATGAAGGAGATTGCATTAATTGTCTCCTAAAGATTACGTGATGTAGTGATAGGCAAAAAACCGTATTTGCCACCAATTCAATCTCTTCCAGTAGATAAGCATCCCAATGAGGATTGTTATGTGTCACACTGCAAAAGATCAGAGAATCAGTTCCATGGCCATATTCAGGGGTTTCTCTTCTGAAACTGCCTAAAATATACGAGAGTTTGCATGTGTCCTACACTAAAGTCTTCCAACACCACCCCACTGGCAGGTTTGAAAGCAGCAGCCCAGATGGACAGAGGTCTGACTGGAGCAGTTTAGGCTTTATCTGCACTAACGCAGGCAGTGCTTTGGCTGCAGCAGCCAGGACA
>NW_008238435.1:415556-439345 GCF_000691975.1 Corvus brachyrhynchos
AGCCACGCCAAGAGGGTGAGCGTGGGGGTGGGATGGGGTGGAGAGGTAGGTATGCCCATCTGGGGCTGAGCTCCACTGGGGTCACACCTGCCCCATGGGGTGCAAACAGGGCTGGAGAGCTGAGGTGGGTGAAGGAAATGCACCTTTGTGCATGTGCCATGAACCAGTAGGGATCTGGAGTGTGGGGAGCTGCGAGATGCAAACCCTTTCTCCAATAGAGCACATCCATGCACAGAAACATCCCAGTTCGCACATATCCACCAGATATGCCAGTCCCACACACCTAAAACCACTCTCCAGCAGGCACAGATGACACAGTGAGGCAACACCATCAGCTCTGTGCTCGTGGTTCCTGACACCAGAGTGTCTCTGTGCTCAGTTCCAGAGGCGTGATGGTCAGTGCATGTAGATAGATGATCTCACATACAAACAAGAAGGCCATCAAACCCATTCCCATGCATATCTTCAGGCAGAAACATCCCCAAGAAAGCAAGCAAGCATTTGTGAAGGCAATTTGCAATCTAAAAATCAGACAGTTGTATTTATAGTTTTACTGAAAAATATGTCCTAGAAATATTTTATTTAAACAGTCGTGTACACATGTGCATGTACATTTATCATGGAACTTTGCATGCAGACATATTCTGGCTGAGCCAGGCTTGCTGTGGATGTGTATATTTTGCTAGTCATTCATGCACATGCAGATAAATTATAAATATGCATGCCTACTTTGTACAAACATGCACAATTATTAGCATGTTATTAGCATGAAGAACAACCTGTTGCACATGTTTTCATCCACTTCCAAGCAGAGTAATCATTAAGATTTCTTTCCCCACTGTCATGTGAAAAAACATTTGACAGAGATTCTGATTCTGTTTTGCTCTTTTCTTTTGCTAGGTGTTGCCTTCTGTTGTACACAGGATTTGGTTTGGTTTACACAGGCCCCAGAATAGTGAAATCTTGGTCTTCGGCCTGGGACCCTCAGATAATTGATAGTCAAGAAACATATAGTCGTTAATAGATAATAACATAATTGTAGTAGGATAATAATAATAATAATACACATATATTTTTCACAATTAATATAACAGATAGTAGACATATGATAGATGATGTAATATACCTTGATAAAAATATGCATTATCATACACTCTAGGATTTTGTATTGTTTTCTTTCTGCATGAGAAAGAAGCTACAGCTGGTGAAGTATTTAAAAGCTGTGCTATTTGTGACTATAGAAAGGGTGCTCCTGGCAGGGAGCTCACTCAGCAATACACAGATGGGTGTAGTGGGAGGGATGTGCAATAAGAAGTCAGGCAATGCAGGAACACAGAAGAGCAGGCTCACAGAGAGAGGTAGGTGGGAGGGCCTCTGGAGCTTTCCAGCTCAAGGGCTGGCTCCAAAGGAAGGTCACCTTGTCCAGAGCTTTTTCTGTTCTGAACATCTGCAAGACTGAGGATTCCCCAGCCCCACTGGGCACCTGCTCCTGTGCTGAACTACCCTCAAGTGGGGTTGGATGGGGATGTTTTCCTTTGCACGGGCTTTACTTTCTTGCAAGTCGTGCTTTTTCCCTTTTGTCTGTCACTGTGCCCCTCCAAGATATCTCACTCTGATGTTTCCCTCCAAGCCCTCTCTCCCTTCAGGTAGCGGAAATGCTGTTAAATTTCCCCTTGGCCACCTTTTCTTCAGGAACAACTATTATTTTCTTGCTGTCCCCTGTCCCTTACTTGAGCCTCATTGGCTTTATGTCTAAGCCGTTGACCAAGACATTTCACTGACATTTAAATTTACTTAGAGAGTGCGTTTTGGGAGGTTTCACCTTTGAGGTCAAATATGGCTTCTCTTTGGTGATCCATCAGAAAAAAAATCACCTAAGGAAGATAATTTCAGGAATAGCAAGACATCTACAAGGCAGGAGTGAGAGGGATGAGAAGTACATGCCAAGGTGGCCTCAATGGCCAGGAGCAGCGGATCATAAACAGGATGCACTGGCCGAGCTGGGAATGGGTATTTAAGGACTGGAGTGTTCTGTAGGGAATGTATTGTTCAGTCTGAATGGCATGGGAAATATCCTAGGCTTTGGACTGTGGGAGGAGGGCAGTCTCATACAGGTGCTGACCCCTCAGAAAATAGCTCCCAGAAACGTCTTGAGATTGTGGTGTATTTTTTCTCCTGAGATTCTGTGCAGCTTTTCCTCTGTTACTCAAACAATGAAATTTCCCCAATTTTTGGAAAGACAAACTCTGCATTGATAAATGCTTCTTCTCTGAAAATGAGCTTTACCTGGTTGTGCTTTCTCCCTGGATGGTTTGGTTGGTTTTTTGGTGGGGTTTTTTTGTTGGTTTTTCTGGGGTTTTTTTTTGGGGGGGAGGGGAGGGGGATGACACGATAATTGTATGTTCCTCCAGTCTATCCTCAGTGGTATTTATACCTTCAGCTGTTTTTGCACCATTTTGATGCTCTCTCTCATCATTTAGCCAAGTAGGCATGACAGTACCTTTTCTGGTTCAATCCTTAGGTGGTAACTGAGAACTTATAAAATTGCCTTCATTTTTTCTGGTGCTCAGAAATCCTGTGTTCCTTGTGTTAGGGAGCAGCAGAAGAAGGAACAGTCAGAGTCCTACTGTGTTATATTTTTAGATTTACATCTTCTAGTGGAGTGGATATTTCTTGCCTAGCCTAATTTCGCTGCAAGGTCATCTGCTGATTTCTGGATTCTTTCTGTCCCACAATCTCCTGCCATTTTAGATACTTCCAGAATCCTGGAGAAGCAAAGCACATGTGTGAAGCATTCTTTAAATGCTTTGAGACTACCTGGTTTGCCAGTACAGCAACTCCTTTTTTACTCCTCCCATATCCTGAGTGCACCATTTTCCAGCCAGGCAGAAGCAGTGAACTAGGATACCATATGAGGGCTTTCAACATTCATGCTATTATACTGTCACACTGTTCTATCTGGCAGATGGAAGATTCTAATTTGAATCTCATACTTGACATGGGTTTTAGCTGTATTTGACATAAACCCATCCGTCATGACCATTTAACAGCAATGAAACACTGCCTAAGGTGATGTGAAGGTGTATTTGTCTAAAATCTGCTAGTACTTGGCATTTTTGTCTGAAAGACACAGGAAAAGAAGAAATGAGCAGTTTGCTGGGTAGGAGTGCATTCTGTATGTGGCAGCTTACCCTGTAGATTAAATTCTTCAGCCTGATGTTTCTCTGTCCTGTCTGTTTTAAGGGGGTCAGAGCATGGCCATTATTCACTGCAAAGAGTCTGCACTGCTTAATTCACCTAGAATGTATTGGTAATCATGTGGTTAACAATTGCATTAAATTTGTGTAGCTTCCCAATACAGTGATGAATGGAAGAATACTTTCAGCTGTTCAGATAGGGTCAATCTGTTTAAGAGGCAGCAGGTGAGCCATCTTTAGAACAGGATGATTTTAAAAAGCATAGATACGTGTTCTGTGGAAAAAAAAATCACTAGGATTTCCAAAGGGAGCTATGGCTCAGGTGTCTCTTGAGGAATATGTGCAAATAAATAAAATACTTAGGACCTTCAGTCATATTTGTTATGTTGAAATATTAATTGGTAGAGCACTGAAACAGGTGCTCAGAGAAGCTGGGTAATTTTTACCCCCTGGAGACGTTTAGGAGTTGCCTGGACAAGGTCTTGAGTAGCCTAATCTGGCTTACCTGGTTTTGGAGTTTGCATGCTGTGGGCAGAGGCTTGGACTAGAAACTTCCAGAGGTGCCTTCCAGTGTAAGTCTTTCTGTGAGTCTCTGTATCTATTTTATCTCAAGGGAATGGGAACATCACTTTTGCTACCTTGAAAGGTGGAGGCAGGAACTGTCAAATAGAAATGTCTCCTAAGTGTGTGGTAGTGCTTTATCTCTGTCATGCGTCCCGTCATTCTCCAGCTAAAGTGTCTGATTTTGCTGATCTAAACATGGCTCATTCTTCTCCTGCCACTCAGAAAATCTCAGAGAAGCAGATGTTGTACTGCAGAGGGAGCAAAGGGTCACCTTCTCACAGGTGGGAAGGGCATCAGGTGGTAACCTGGTCTGAAGTAAAGCCAAAACTGGTTCACTGAAGGACATGCAAGGAGGAGAGGCTTATTCTCTGCTTCTCAAATGCACACCTTCCCCACCCATACTCTGAAAGAGTGAGGTGTGATAGCTGCTCTTAAGGGAATCTGGTAAACAAACATGGGGCACAGTCAGGGTTCTTCAAACTCCCTTAAGATGTTGACAAGACAGCACAACTGCCCAGTTTACTACAGACCCATGTAAGAAATGTCCTTGGTAAGCATGTGCAGCTGGTTGTGAATTGCATATAACCAACTGTGTTTAGTATCTGAAGAAAAAGACTAGATTAAGCAATTAGGAAATTCAGAGGAATTGGAGACACATGAGGGCTTAAAATGCTGATTTGCGTAAATAATGGTTGGAGGTGTGCAGCAGCCTGTGATATTTCTGAGATGATGCTGCTTCTTTTCCTCCACAGGCACCATCAGTGGCTGTGTGCCCAGTTAAGCATTCCTTGGCAGCAGGAGGAACAGATGCAGGACATTCCTGCAGCCTGTTTGAGAGTGTAATGCCTCTCAAAACCTTCAGAGATGTTTTACAGTGCTGCTGAAATCTGTGAGACAGCCCTGAGGATGGTGGCCTCATGTGAACTACTTTGACCTTCTTTTGTACCTCCAGAGAGCTGTCTCTTAATGTTCAAATGCTGTCTCTTAATGTTCAATCTCCCTTTTTTTTCCCAGGACATTAGAAAATAATGGATGATCTGTGGTCATATCTTGTACTCCGAAAAAGGAGGTGAAAAGGTTTTGGGGAGATTGGAAAGAAGGAACTAGAAAGAAAAAATAAATGAGCTGCATCTGTCTGAGATTTTCTGTGTCTCAAGCTCCCTGCTTGGGTACATTTGGGTCTGTACCTCGGACTGTTGGTAGATCTGCCTTGTCATCCTTAATGCTGTTTGTGAAGGAGCATTTGCCTTACCTTTTCCTTGTGATCCCTCTTGTTTTCTGCTCCTCCAGCTTTATGGCCGATACACGGATCAGATAACGGATAACATTTCAGAGAAGGAAGCAGCAAAACTACTGGAGAAACAGGCCCAAAGGAACAATGGAAGAGCCCTGAAACGTGACAGTCAAGTCCAGATCAAAGAAGAGCACTATTCCAAATGTCAAGGTACGGACAATTCATCTTTCATTACCCTATGACACGATATTGGGTAGGCCAGCAAGAGAGGAGGAATTTAAGCAATTGTGACTGGGGAGATGCAGAGAGGGAAGCAAAAGGAATCAAACCTCATTGGGTTGAAAAATCTTTTCTAAATGAACTTTGATCCTAGAAAGAGAAAAGATATGTTTGGAATAAAAAACAACCCCAAGTAAATAATTTTTTCCACAACAGATCTCTGTAATGGGAGGAAAAGGACCCCCTTATGTCAGACTTTTGCTGCTAGTGTACAAGATGTTGAATTCCACCCTGTGTGTCCTGCACACACACACACCCTTTTTAAAATGTTTTTTAAACTACAGAAGATGTTACAGAACTGTGTAAGAGAGGGATGGGTACCAAGCCTTCAACATGAAGCCCATGATGCTTCCAAATAAATCCTTGTTGTAATCAGTCCTCAGCATAGGAGAGACAGACACAACTTTATCTATGCTCACTCCATTTTTCTGGTCCACTTTTCCCTCCACAGACTGTGCTAAACGCGTCCAGAAATACGTTACCAAGAAGCTTGGAGAGGACTGGATTTTCTTGGTTCTGTTGGGTCTGGTCATGGCGTTGGTGAGCTGGGGAGTGGATTATGCCAGTGCAAAGACCGTACAGGGTGGGTCCCATTCAGATGTTGCAAAAGCAGCCAGTAAATGATACAAGTGTTTTACAAAGCCCAGTGACCAGTGTCGCTCATCCTTTAATATCAGTGTCCCATCCTCAACCCTTGCTGCTTGGGAAGTTTGAAGTTCTGGCAACACAGTAGAGCAAAGGTTAGCTAGGGAGAGGTTCTTTAAAGGGATGGCAGGGGAAAATTTAGAAGTAAGTGGGCAGAAACAAGGGATATGTGTATGATGAGTCAAAGGCAAACAATTATTTTGAATCCCTTTCCTTTCTTCTCCCTTGAATATAGAGGAGCACAGGGAAATTATACTGTGGCCTTTCCTGTTATATTGCTTCCCTTTCTCCCCAAGAATACTAAGAACATGGGGCATGGGGAGAGGAAGGGGCTCTTACATGCCCTCCTGACACTGTTTCTACTTTTTACCTCATTTTTTCTTTTCCAATTTTTACTTATACACTGCCCTGAATTTTTCTGCTACCTGGGCACATAGTGCTCTTTCTTTTTGCCCTTTTCACAAAGATCTCATATTCCCTGTTTTATATCCCTTCCCTGCATTTTTCCTGTGATCTGTCTCCCTTTGCCAGCTATAAAAATTACAAGACCTTTCATTCCCCCATCCCGGCGTGCACACATACACCCCCCACTGCCACATCCTGTTAACTGCACTGTTCCCCTGTCCTTACCCTCAGTGTCCCAATCCTGACTGGCAGACACATACACCAACCTTTTCCTCTTGGCTGCTGATGTCCACCAGACACTGCAATTCCTCACAGCCCCCAGCATTCCTTCAGCCCAGCATTCCTCCCTCTAGAGCTTCCCCATCTACCAGTCTACTGGCATAACCTACTCTGAGGTTTCCTGTCCTTTATGCTCCCTGCAGCTGAGTCCTTTGGGGTTTTTTTTCCTTTGCCAAGTCTCAGCCTCTGCTGAGGCTGTGTGGGGAGTCAGCCCAGGCAGGGAAGATGCACTTGCAGAGGAGCTGCAGCTCAGTTTGGATTCTCAGCAGCTCGTGCTGTTGTACCTGTCTGAGCAACGGTACCGCTGCTGTTTTAAAAGCTGCTGGCACAGCTCCCTTCATGCTGCTGCTCTAGAGGGGAAATCACAATCAGAGCTTTTAAACTAGTTTTTATGAAGAAATGTTTGGTGGACCACTTTATTGTCCTCCAGGACCCACACAAGACCCTCAGACTGCCAAATGAAAAGACACTGTACAGTGATTTGTCCTCACAAGTGCATGTAACACATCTCTTTTTATGCCATGCTTGTGCACAGATATTAGTAGTGTCTTCTATCCATTCCTGCAGAATGCCTGCTTTATTGGGGAACTCGTACTCAAAAACGTAACAAGGGCTGTCTTAGGAAAGGAGCATTAGGGTAGCATTTCTGAAGGAGATTTAGCATGGGCACGTTTAGCAAGTGTGTGATTCTCTGATGTCTACCAGCCAGTTTGGAGCAGCTGTGGTTCCTGACAAGTTCTTTGTTCATATGTTTACAGCCTACAAGTGGACATACAGAGAACTGCACCCGAATGTCCCTCTGCAGTACGTGGTGTGGGTTGCATTCCCTCTTGGTCTTATTCTGTTTGCGGCCAGTTTCTGCCACTTCGTCTCTCCACAGGCTGTTGGTGAGGGCAGAAGGCATGGCAAGATCTGTTTCTGTCTGTCTTGTTTTTCTTGTTCCATTTGCCTGCGGGTTTTGTTCATCCCCGGCTCTGCTGTTGTTTTCAGGGTCTGGGATCCCAGAGCTCAAGACCATTATGAGGGGAGTGGTCCTCAAGGAGTATCTCACTCTCAAAGCTTTTGTGGCCAAAGTTGTGGCCCTCACAGCTGGGCTTGGAAGTGGCATGCCTGTGGGGAAAGAGGTAAATATTGCTGATTCCATGTGCAGTAGTGACCAGGGTCTGGAAGGTGGGAGTTGTCTGTGGAAGAAGAATCTATAAATGTTTTCTTACTTTCATCACCATTCCTCTTCTCAAAACTCTGCTTTTTCCAGTAACACCTATCTTTCACTGGCCATTTTCCTTCCACTTTCAAAGACATGATATAGGAAACATCAAAGAACTCAAGTCAGGTGGTCTTTGAGAGGGAAAAAATTAAATGGAGATCAGAGAACTGAGGAAGATTGGAGGGTCTGGAGCACAAGTCTTATGAGGAGCAGCTGAGGGAAAAAGGGTTGTTTAGTCTGGAGAAAAGCAGGCTCAGGGGAGACCTTCTCACTCGCTACAACTTCCTGACAGGAGGTTGTAGCCAGGTGGGAATTAGTCAGTTCTCCCAGGTAACCAGGGACAAGACAAGAGGAAATGGCCTCAAGTTGCACCTGGGGAGGTTTAGATTGGATATTAGGAAAAATTTCTTCAATGGTCAGGTTGGTGGTCAGGTTCCAAGACACAGGTATTGGAACAGGCAAGTGGTGGAATCACTATCCCTGGAAGTGTTCAAAAGGTGTGTGATTGTGGCACCTGGGGGCCTGGTTTAGTGGTGAACACGGTGATGCTGCATTAAAGGTTTGGCCCAATGATCTCAGAGGTCTTTTCCAATCTTAATGATTCTATTGCCAACTGAGATGGCCAAAGAGAAATCATGAGGCCTGCAGTAGCTAAATGGTTGTCAGTAACCAGCAGGCAACCCTCTCTGATTTTCTCCTCTTCTCTTGCAGGGTCCTTTTGTGCATATTGCCAGTATCTGTGCTGTGGTACTCAGCAAGTTCATGTCAATCTTCTGTGGGGTGTATGAGGTAAGGCACATGTCTCTGCACACAGCTCTTCCACAGGCTGAGCTCCTAAGACACACAGGATAGTATGGATAGGCCACAGAACACAGAGGAAACACATGGTTTGAAGTTCCCTGTACTGCTACAGAGCAGTAAAATACAAGCTGAACAAAAGTAGTGCAAGGCCAGACACACAGTCCAAATAACTGGTCAGGACCACCAGTGTTACCCAGCAAGTACACAGAGACTGGTTAGGAGTATGTGTTTGAAAAGTTTTCAATCTCATGATTGGTACCTTTGTACTGTGATCATTGACTGTATAAAAAAATAGCTGCAGACAAAGATCAATTTGTCTTTAAGCCAAGTTTATACAGCATTGCTAATTATAGACACTGACGCCTACGCTCTTGCTATCGCAGAACAGCCTCTGCAGGCTGATCACCGTATTGACTGGTTGTATAAAAAATCTATTAACTGCACATATAGATAAATGTAGGAACTCCTTTATGTGCAGGCTCTTAGCAGAAAGTGACTGTGTAATACAACTGAAGGTGCTGTTTTACTTGAGGGGATCCTGTCTGTGCACAAGGACCAGGTGTCACTGCTGAAGACCAGCTGACAGTACTAAAGACTGCACTAAAGTGTCTAGAGCCTGCTATTTGTAATAGCAATGGCTGACTGTGCTGCTGGCTGTTGCTTATTTTCATTGTTCTGGGTCCTAACCCCCGGCTTTGCTCCCTCTAACCCCAGCATGCCCGGCGCTGGCTGCACTCCCTGTTCCAGAATGTGCATAGGCAGCTCGACCTCCTGGTGCCGGCTTGCGCAGTTGGAGTCGGATGTTGCTTCAAGGCCCCTCTTGGAGGCAAGTGTCTTCCTATATGTGACATTTAATGTACAGTTCCTTTAGCCTCTTGCTGGGAGACTTCCTGCTGCCATGGAAGGTTCTCCACAGATACCTCTCCACTTTAGCAACACAAGTTCTTTCTTTTCACGTGTAACTGGTGGCAGCAAAAGGAAGGGATGGTTACAGGAAAAGTGACACCTATTGAAGTGCTGGTTTCTAATGATGCAGCTTGTTCATCCCTGCCAGCCATGAACATTGTTCCACCTGGAGAGTACCAAAGGCTGTCCACAAAGTCAATAAGGATCAAGTAGAGAACAGAAGTAAAAAAAAAAACCTTGCAAGAGGCAACAGGCACAGATTGCAACAAGGGAAATTTTGACTCTGTTCAAGGAAATTATGTTCTTCTCTCCCAAGGGTGGTCCAGAAGTGGCATAGGTGTTCAGAGTGTCCAGAGAATTTCCACCCTTGGAAATGTGCAAGACTCACCTGGACAAGAACCTGATCTAGCCTTGGAATTAGCAGAATTAACAGCTCTCTGAGCAGGGAGACAACTTCAGTGGTTCCTTCAAACTTTCCATGATCCCACCTGGAGGAGAAATCTGGAAATTTATGTGTCCCCCATGCACTTATACTAGTCTTGTGATTCACAGAATTTCTTTAAACAAGGGCACATGATAACTTCTTCCTAAAGCAGTGGAAATATATTCATAATTAATTTGTCTTTCATTTCACTTCCCTCTCTCCCCATATGCTGCCCTGAACCTCTTTGCATGGTTATTGTGCCCAAAAGTGTAAGGAGTTTTAAAATTCTATGGGGTTTTTTTCTAAGCTGGCTTTAGTTCTTCCATGCCCTACTTTCCTGTTAGCCTTCAAATGGATGAGTTAGCTGACAACTGTAACATGGTCTAGCATCAACAGTAATACTGATCTTTGTTGTGGGTGACTATTAAAAAAAAAAAACAACAAGGAAGGAACATAGTTTGTCAGCTACAGATTAGAGGTTCTTCAGCTGGTAACTTGAGAAAAGATGCCAGGAAGAAAATCAGGCTAAGCAAGAGAGAGGCTGAGAACTGTGCGTATGTGGGCAGTCTAGCAAGATGTAGACAGCCTGAGCTGAAGCCTGAGGCTTCAAGGCAAAATTTGTCAGTCTGCCAAAAGCCTTGAGAGAAAGCAGTTTCAGAACCAAGGATCAGACCAGAGTCAGGTGGAACCATTGGTAGTATACAGGAGAATGGTATCTGTTTTAATGGTAAAAAATTAAAGCAAAAAAAACCCCAAACCCAAAGACCTCTGTGGAAGTCTGTGCTTCTTGTTCCCTTCTCTGTACCTGGAATTAACATAGTCTCAGAGACTGCAGGATTCATCATACGCAGTTCACTGGGAGATGCTAGAGAAGAAAAGAAAAGGGTAAACAGGGAGTGATCTAGCTGCTGCCTTTGGGAGCTGAAGGAGATGTCAGACAAAATAGCCAAAGTCTTCTCAGAGAACGGTGAAAGGACAAAGAGACAACAGCCACAACTTGAAACAAGAGAAATTCTGTCTATGCATGAAAAGAATTTCTCCCCTTGTCCCAAAAGTGGTTCAGGGTGGCACAGGTGTCAGGAGAGGCTGGGGAATCTTTGCCCTAGGAAGTGTTCAGGGCTGCCCTAGTACCCTGATCCTGAGCACTCTGATCCTTCTGCCCTTGATCTAACCTTGGATTTAGCCCAGTTCTGAACAGAGAGATAGAGAAGCATTCAGAAACACAGGACTAAAACTTGCTGTGAGTCTGTGATAACATTGTAGTGTGGGAACAGAAAATTATCATAGTTTCTGTAGCCCTAGTTCCTCTATTGGATTTACACCAAATTGCCAAATGTGGTTTCCATTACCTGGAAGTCTTGTGATCTTCATCTGACCTTGGTCCCAGATATAGCTCACAGTTTCACATCATATTGCCCTGGTGCATAACTTCTGGGTGTTGTTGCAGGTAAACACCACCCTGTGTATTAAGAAGGATGGATTTGAAAAGCCAGTTTAGCCCTTGACAAGCAAATGGTGCCCAGCCTCTGAGAAAGACTCTCCCTTTTATACCTTCCAATTACTTTTATAATGATGACAGTTTTCACCAGGACAGCACAACGCTTTACTGGGTGATCTGTCACCCACTCACCCACCCAGCGTGGAAGGACCTTCAGGACCAGTCCACACTCTGTTCTGGACATGCATGTGCCTTGTGCACACTGACTCACGGGGAGGTTTTTGGAGGCATTCTGTGGCACATGTGCATCCTGAGATTCCCTGCCAAAGTAAAAGAGATGGAGCGAAACCTACTTATGCTCCTTCCACCCTCTGGAGGAATTTCCATGAGACATTTCATTTACAGTGACAGGAATGTGTATGTTTCAAAGGAAAATGAGATGCTGCCTTCTTCACATGTCTTGAATGTGTGATTCCAGGTATATGCCTGTCCTGTGCCAGGTCTTGCCTTTTCAATATTTTGAAGCCATCCAGAAGTAAGATAAACCTAGCTATAACTCTGAGACTGGTGACAGAGCTGGGTGACATCATGCAGTCTTACATGCCAATTTTGTTACTCACTCTCTGCTTTCTTTCCTTCTTTCTTCTGTTTGTCTGTCTCTCTTTGTCTCTTTCACCAGTAGCAGCCCTATTATTACACGGATGTCCTGACTGTGGGGTGCGCTGTGGGTGTTGGCTGCTGCTTTGGGACACCACTTGGAGGCAAGTGGCTGTTCTGTTTCCTTTTCCCCAGGTATCTAAATCCTCTCCTGCCTAGTCCTCTTCTCCTCTCCCACTCTCCTGCACCACATTTTTGATGTGACATTTACTTTGGACAGAGACACCTACCTCTAGCATTTTCAACCTCCCCAGCATCTTGACAGTCTTTTTTCCACGTTGTCCACTTTCTGGAAACAAGAGGAGAAGGCTCTCTAGAGCAGTGGTCTCCAAACTGGGGTGGGGGTACCCCATGGGATACACAAGGATTCCACTTTCTGGAAACAAGAGGAGAAGGCTCTCTAGAGCAGTGGTCTCCAAACTGGGGTGGGGGTACCCCATGGGATACACAAGGTGATCTATTTGGTGTGGGAAGGAAATACTTTTTTTCTATTTTTTTAATATAAATTTCTATATTTTTTTAATATAAAAAAATAAATAAATTGAACTTCACTAGTATTAAGTATATGTATTGGCAGTGGGGCCCTAATATGTCACATGGCCACTTGTCACATGCAGTGCATGAGGTGTAGAGGTACTCCCAATGCAGAGGGTTGACCATGGTGCCCTCAATCATTTCCTCTCTTTCAGCATATTCCAATGAATTGCAATCAATATGTGCCCACACTGGATTAAGTGGATTTATGGATTATATTATCTAGTGTTAACTACACTAATCCTCACAAATAGGAAAAGTGGCTTAAAAAGGTTGCTGCAAAGAGGCTATGGATTGAAGATAATACTAATAATGTGAGCGAGAGAAATGACAAGAAAGTGGCAGAGCTGACACTTCTAGAACAGGCCCTTATTCAGTCCCATTACAAATAATACAGTACAAATAATGGCCAGCTAATGAGATCTGAGAGGAAGTTGGACAAAAAAAAAAATTAAAACTATCAAAGGCTATTTTAAATATGGATCTATATCTGCTATCATTAACAATGAACCTCACCCCATGTGTGTATCATGCTTTGAGAAGTAATGATGGTATTAAGCTATCAGAATTAGCAAGACATTTAAAATCCAGGCACCCAGAACATGAAGACAAACCTCTACGTTTTTTCAGCGATGTTTCAAGCCATGTGACATTCAATTCAGTACTTTACAAAATTTCACTGGACCTAATGACAAACGTGTAGAAGCCTCCTTTGAGGTCTCTTGCTTCACAGCAAAAGAGAAAATGCCACATCCCACAGGAGAAACACTTGTATTTCCTGCCATTAAACATAAAAATAAAGCACAGAAAGCAAGAGAGCAGCAAATTAAAATGTAAGCACTGCTGGAAGACACCTAGCGGACATTGCTTAAGGTTTGAAGAAACCAGCATCTGTACAAATTACACAGTGGGAGCGGCTTCCTGTGCAGCTGGATTAAGCACAGATGTTTCTAAAATGCCTCAGATGATGGTATTTTCCAGATTCTGTTTCAATAGTGAAAGGCAGAACTTCTTTCTGTGAGACACTGAAAGGAAGCTCTATCACAGAAGCTGTATTCTCAACAGTGAATTACTTCTTCAATAAAAAATGTTCTATAGAAGAGCTGTGCAAGTGTAACAACTGGTGGAGCAGAATAAGAGAAGAACTGGGTGGTAAGGTTACCTAGACAAAACTACACCTGGGATTCGTGCACTGCAGTGTTCACAGACGAGCTATCGCAGCAAAGAAGTGGGATCCAGACATGCACAAAGTGCTACAGGATGTCATTGATGTGGTTCATTTTGTAAAAACAACACCCTGAAACAGTAGAATCTTTACAGTAATTCATAATGAGATGGGAAGTGACCAAGAAAATCCTACAGGCAGTTGCTGGTGATCTCATAGCCACTGAATTTAATGTCCAGTTACACATTTTTCTTTTACAAAAAGACAAGTGTTCTGAATTTGCTGGTTTTTTCTGTGATGACAAGTCTCTGTCAGTAGATTGCTACCTAGTAGTTATTTCTGAAAAAGTAAACATACTTGATGTACTTCAAGGTGAAAGTGATGTTCTAGCAGTGGGTGAGAAACTGCTTTTCAAAAGAAACTTGTGGAGGTTTTGTGAATCTGTTGCCAAATACAATGTAAGTGTCTTGGCTACAAAAATGCTCTCATTATAGATATGCTCAAAAAACTTGAAAACAAGAATTTCTACCTGTTTAAAAATCGTCAAGATTATGATTTTTTTGTGGGTTTTAAACCCACTTGTTAAAAATATAAAAATTCAACATCTTCTGATCATTTTGCAAGAACAACTGATTGACATCAGGGAGGATGAAAATTTACTATCCAACTTTCACAAAATTCTTTGCATAGGTGGTGGGTGGGATTGAAAAAATAGTATCATGATTTAGCCAGCACAGCCAGTAATACATTTCTTGCATTTGGATCTATGTGTCTTTGTGAGATCCTCTTTTTAGATATGACAGCCATTAAGACCAAGCATCAAAATAAATTGAACATAGAACCAGACCTTTGAATCACCGTGTCACAAAGCGTTAAACCCAGATTTTAAAAAATAAAGTATATTACTATTTCAGTGAGAACAATTTTTTTTGTTCCATTAATAAATAAAACAAATAATCTTTAAAATTACGTTTATTTCATCTTTATCTCATCCTTGTTTAATTTCTATTTTTGTGCATGTTTTATATTGTACACAATATTTTAGTACAGTAGTACATGCGTATTATATTTAAATAAATACACATAGAGGGGAGAGGGTACATGCTCAAAAACCTTTTATGGGTAGGGGTGCATGATCAAAGAAGTGTGGAGACCACTGCTCTAGAAAGCTAGTTAGAATCCTCTCTCATGCTTCTAACATGACACTTCTTATTTTAACTTTGCTCCCTTTCCAACTCTTTCTAGGGGTTCTTTTCAGCATCGAGGTTACCTCTACCTACTTTGCTGTGCGCAATTATTGGAGAGGCTTCTTTGCAGCTACCTTTAGTGCCTTCGTGTTCCGAGTCCTTGCTGTCTGGAACAAGGATGCAGGTAAGCTAAGAGCTGTTCCTGCTCTCTTTGTACAAAAGTTCCTCTGTTAATGCATTATTTTCCATCTTCCTCAAAACCACGATATTTTTATGATGCTTGAAACGTCTGCCACAACATGTGACTTCCAGCAGCACAGAAGGAAGGAGAAAGGGAAGTGTCTTGCCATCTCGTCTCTTGTCTAGCCCAACCTATTCCTAGGAGTTCTGGGATGTATCTAACTGACAAATGACAGAATATGAGTCCTCAGCAAGCAAAAGGGACCCTGAGGTGGGATTTTGTTGCTTCTGCTCAGAATAGTGTCCAGGCTGCAAACACAGAGATATCCTCTCACAGAGGATGTAGTCCTTGCTGGAAAAGCCATGGTCTGCTTTGGTCACCTCTTGACTGAAAATGTTAAAACAGATAGTCAAGAAAATTGAGATGATTAAATGATTAGGAGGCTACAGGTTTGGTAGGATCTGACTGAAGGTCCTGAAAAAATAAAGTGTGTCAAGTGACTGAAAAGCATAAGAGTGACATTTGTGCAGACAGAAAGAGCACAAGTCAGGCTTGTTCAGTAGAGCATCTCAAACACTGTGGGAATAGAATTCTGGTGCAGAAGGCTGCCATTTCTTTGTAAACTTCTTCCTTATAATACCTTTATCTTTTATTCTTGCATCTATTTTATTGAGCTCCATGTGAGCAGTTTACTTACTTAAAACTGCTATAACATGTCTCTCTTGACTTCAGAGGGATGGATTTTTTGGGGGGTTGAATATTCTCTGGAATATAGAAAATGACTACACCTTCTACCTGAATGTAGAAAGTGGCTACATCTTTCTTTATGTAGCACTGCCTAAAAGTAAATCTGGGGTATTTAACCATTAGGTCTGTCACAAAAAACCCAAACCCCATATCTGTCTGTTCTTTCCAGAGAAAAATATAAGAAACTCAAAGACATAACAGGAGATAACTTCCTTCACTTTGTCTTTTCTGACTCCCTCGTTGATCTCTCAAATCACTAGAAATCACTAGAAATTAGTTTAATTTCAAATGACTAGAAATTCGCTTAATCCTGAAACTTCTTGACTCCTGTCCCTTCTTCAAAATCATCCAGACAGCTTTAATACCGATATTAATGGCTCCTCAAGTTCTTCTTCATTGACAGTCTCGGTTAAAAACTTCCATGATTCAATTGGCTATGAAAAATTGTTCCTTTTCACAGTTCTGTATTTTCTTTGTGTTGTCAGTCTCCTTGTCCTTGCATTAAGGAACTAGAAACGTTTACCTAGCTAAGTCATTCATTATTTTATGATCTTTTATCATTTCTGCTCTAACTTGTCTTTCATGTCTTTTCTTGCTCATTTATTTCCCTTGGAAAGTTACACACCCGGTCTTCTCAGTCTTTTATCATGCAAGGTTCTTCTATTATTGCCTGCTACCAGGAAGAAGCAGGTAGGGAAGTGATCACATCAGAGTGACAGATGCAAATAAGTTGTGTAGTATCTCACCAAAATTCTTTTATTTCTTAGACCCACATAATCTTTACTGGCTTCTTGTTACTCATGGCTTTGTCAGCTGGCATTACACCATTATCTGTACTTTCCAAATAACATCTGGTTATTTGCCAAACCACTCTGGTTGGTTGCTGCAGCTTGAGCCCTTCTTTGCCAGTCATGGAAGGCTCGAGTTCTGCAATTTGCAGGATTCTTGTTTTACCATGTCCTGGACTTTCATCTTATTTGCCATAGGGTTTCATGCCTTGCCTTCCTCCTGCTCCTTCTGATCTCTCCTACACATGGCTCATTGTTATCTTAAAGTTCAAATCTATTTTTAAGTAGACTTCCCCATTAAGAAGCCTTTCCCACTCCTTTCTACTTCTAACTTTGTAAGAATTGGACAGATACTCTAGTACAGTTTGTAGCCAATGGAGAGAAAAGGGCTTAGACATTCAGTTTCAGAATGGCTTAGTCACTGGGGAAAGAGGATGAAGATAGGTGGGATGAATCTTTCTGTGGAAATTTTTTTCTGTCCTGTGGGAGTAGAGGGGGAACCTAGAAAGACTCAGACTAAGCACTGTGACTGTTTCCCTTTGCTCTGGTCATCTATGCTGCCCTGTGGCAAAACTCTTTGAAAATGGGCCCTACTATACTTTTTTAATGCTCTGCCATTTAGTGGCTTGGACTATCTGTTTCCTTAAACTAAATTGAGATGATCCCTTTCTTGGGCTGATCTAACAAAAAAGAGGACATCCTGCTTTTCATCATCTTCCATCCCTGACTGTTCTTCTACCCCTGCCTTGTACCATCTCTGCGTTCGTTGTTCCCCTTGATTCAACTAGCAGATAGGTTTTCTGGCAGGTTTTAATAAGGCAAAGGAACTCACAGAAGGCTGTGATGTGCCAGAGTGGGCCCAACGGGAGAGGAGAACAATAGTACAGCCGGGAGGGAAGGAACAGGGGGAAGAGACAGGGAGCAAGATCATCCCAATTTGGATAGTAGAATGTAGTTTTAGGCTTAGCTATCTTAGGTAATGTAACCCACTGAGACCTCATTAAATCATTACTCTAAACCTAGTTCTGTATGACCAAATAACGAGTAGTCAATGCCTCCTGTTATTATCATATAATGCTAGATTTTCACTGCTTCTTTTATTTCCTCATTGAACAAATAATTCCTTCATCAAGGGCAATTTGGGATTTATATCCATCCTCATCCAGCTGCACTTCCACCCTGTATTAAATTGCTAATTCATCCTTCACCTGTTAGCATACAGGTGTTTACTGTTTCCACACAATAATGCACCTACAGAGAAAAGCAGGACAGGTTTTAACATTTCATTGTAGCAGGGCAGCACTACCAGGAGAGGTGAGCTGGAGAAGATGGGGCTAAGCTGATCTTTTCCATCTCTGATTTCTAAGCCTTTCATTTTTTTGGTACCAGTCAAAAATTTTGAAGCTGTAACTTCAGAGAGGATCTGTGTTTTGTTTCTGGAAGGCAATCACAACTATGAGAAGTGACACAGCTTCTTCAGATGTGCAGGCACTGCCCACCTCAGCAAAGAGACCTCTCATTCAGTAAGGATACTGGGAAGAGCTTTTTTTTTTAATAGGGAATGGATGGTAGAAGACAAGAAAGAAAAGAAAACCCTTTAAAAAATCAGGGATTGTAGCTAAAAAAAAAAGCATACATTTTCTGAAAACAAACCTAGGCTATCTAGAGTGCCAGGATTGCAAGTGCTCAAAAATAGGACCTACTAAATCGGAGCAGTCTGCCAATCTGTAATAATGTATATAATGTCAGGAAACCACACAGGAGCATGTATAAACTAGTTTCCTTGTCCCTACCCCTAGCTTTTATTATCTTTAACTTCTCAACTCATTATTTTCTTTCCTCCTCTACCTTTCTTCTCTCACAGTTACCATCACAGCACTGTTCAGAACAAACTTCCGTATGGATTTCCCCTTTGATCTGCAAGAGCTGCCAGCATTTGCTATAATAGGGTAAGTTCCCAGGAAACTAACTCCTTGCTCTACAAAGGTTATAGTATGATCTGTGTTAGGAATTCTTCTGCGAAAAAGTTTCCATACATCACTTTTAGTCACTTTGGTTGTAGCAAAGTGGGTTTCTGTTTGTTGGAATTCTTCCTTCAGAAATGGTGTCCACGTATCACAACAGCTAAGGAAGGAAATACAGGTATTATCAAGCTGTTTGTTATTTCCTTTCCGTGTATCTTTTTCAGAAATTAAGCTTGGAGGTAAAAAAAAAAGTAAGTCTAAGTTGGTCAAAGTACTGGGAATAGACTTACTGAATGGCCTTTTAACTGTTTTGACATTATCCCCAAAAGAACAGATCCAACAGGTACCCTTTTCACATGACCAAAATGGGACAAAAGATTTAACCTGAAGTTTCCTTTTCACAAGGTCAGAATGATTATCCTTTTTGAGAGAGGTTGGTACACCCAACATGGTGACAAGGGTAGCCAACCGTAATTGGACTCAGTAAGAACAATGGTTAATTTGGAGGAAATGAAAGAATGAACTTAAAAAAAAAGAAAATTGGGAAATACTAGAGAAAAGATGAGTATGGAATTACTGTGAGGAAACATCTTTGGTTAGAGCTTGAGAGAGGCTCCAGGGAAGTCACTGCAGAGCATAATGAAAGGAAAACACTATAGGAACAAAAGCCTGTGCTGGTGTTGTGAACATACTCTGTTGCAAGACCTGCATTCAAGACCAGAAATATATTTGTGGGTTTTTAGCTTCTTTTAGTAGGCTGCCCTCCTATTAATTTACTTGACTATGAACTCAAGTGGGATTTTTTGAAGACATCAGATATATTGAAAAATCTATGAATACACAGGAGTTTTTGCTAGTAACAAGTATTCACTTAGTTCTTCCCCTTAAACAGACTTGCCTAATGAACTTGGCGGAATCTATTGGTTTAGATTGGCAAGGAAAAAAATGTAATCCTTGCGATTTACAGCTGGTTGTTAGAATGCAAAACTTCTTGTCACCATGTTTTGGACGGAGTTGACAGAGCTGGCATTTTTCAGCCCTGCACATAGGCTGGGAAAGGAATATATGACAACTGCAAAATGCTTTCAAATGCCTGGGTGTCCAACATGGTATTTAAAATAAAAAACAACCCTAAAGACTTGGATAGTCTTGGATAAAGTCCCGATGCCAACTTGGAATGCTCCAAATTCTCTTAACATTAAGTCTCAAAGTTGAACTCTGCTTCTACCCAACATATTTTTTCACTTTCAGGTAGGGCAAGCACTGCCAATAGGTAGATCTTGTTTTTCTGTGTCAGCAAATGTTAATTTGCATAATCTATACAAGAGGAGCACTTCCAGTTTATTGATAAATTGATAGACATGAATGGAGAGATCTATATTTTAATATGAAGTATTACAAAGCAATTCAGTTCACGGTGCAGTCTTTAGGCTTATATTGCCTAAGGGACTGGTCTATTTTAGACACTGTTCTAATCAGTTAAAATACTTAAGAGTAATTCATTGGACATGTTTTTCTGTGAAAAGCTTTCTATTTAGTTTAAGCATGTTTCTCTGCAATTTTTAAATTATAAAGCAGGATTATTTTCAACATACAATGTTTTAAGTACACTAAATTAATCATTGAATGAGATTTGGCAAAAACATGCGTGACATATAACAAAGCAAAAGTCCATTAATTTTAGAAATTAATAGAATGAGAACATTAACAGTTTATCCTCTGTATTATGTGCATTAATTACTTGCCACATACAATAAGGCTTCCCCTTACCAATTCTAAATGCAGTCTTTTTTCACTCTTCCTTTTTTTTTATTTCACATTCGAGTATTAGGCCCTATTTATCCAAGTCTTATTAAGCTACAGAGCCTAAGGATCACACCAATTCTTAGACAACTACACTTTTTTTCTTACTTTATTAAGATCAGGAACATAAGCCTAAGTGATTAGGATCATAGAGATGATATACTTTGCTTTAGGCACAAGAATTCCTATTACTACTAGTATTTGTTGTAGGCATATAATTTTACTGAATCAGACTTATAACTCTCTTCCTTTTTACTATTTGCTCTTCCAACCTGATGTTTAAGTACTGACAATACTGGTCTTTGCCTAGTTGCTCTTCACGAGCCCCCACTGAGAACTGTCAGTCTCTTTTTATGGATTTTTTTAACAGATTTTTATAGATGAGATTTCCCCCTCTCAGCAAGAGAAAATTGGTAAAATGGTAGTGTGTATGACAAAGAGGTCCAAAATAATTTCTCCCCTTTCATCAGATAGGGAATATCTTCAAAGGAGCTGCTGTAGGAGTAATCCTCTAGGTGACATTTTAAAGGCTTCACAAACAGCTGAAGATTAAACCACTTAAACTCATTTGCTTGGTTGATGTTGTTTGTCATGCTTTTACTTCTTTTTCTCCATTTTAGCATATGTTCTGGATTCCTTGGAGCCTTTTTTGTTTATCTCAATCGCCAAGTGGTCCTGGGCATCCGACGTCATAAAGCTCTGAGCCAGTTTCTCACCAAATAGTGAGTGCTTGTGAAGATACTCTCTTTAGGGACCAGATCCTTACACTCCACTGGTGTTGCATAGTAACAAAAGCTTTCTGGGAGATAGTAGAACTATTTCAAGTGTAAGATCGTAAAAATATGAGAAACTGCTCCTATATGAGAGTAAGATCTCTGCAACCATCAAGAGAATTTTTCTCACACTGTATTTTCTTTTTGATCAGCCTCAATAGTTTCAAATGGCTTCTTGATTTAGAAGGAATACTCTGCAATATTTGTTAGGAGGACAAGGGAAACTATTCATTGGACAGAAGATGTTTTTAATTAGAAAGTCAATGATCATGCTTCTTAAAATCCTGATGTTTATGGCTTGTTTGGGTTTTTTAGGATCTGTGAAAAATTCTACATCATTTATATTTCAGGAAAATTAATTACAGCTGAAATCTAACTATGTATTTAAAATCTATATATTTGTTTTTTCATCAAAGTCTTGGCAAAAATGTAAGGTATGTGCTGCATACTTATGAACCAAAAGCTGAAACCTAGTAACCAAATGGTGTGAAATGCAGCATGGAAGAGAAATGCAAAATAAAATCAAAGTCTTGACAATGAAGTTTTCACAGGACACTTGAAGATACTGTTTTCCCCTCTCTAATAAAGTCCTAGCCTCCAAACTTCATAACCCGAAGTGGTGGATAACTGTAAATGTCTTCAGTCTCTTTACAGAAAAAGATCTGATGCTATGAGAATTTTTGATGTTGAGAGGTGTGGAGGACCTTATTTCTTATCAAGTTGCAGACCTGAGGAGAAGAAAACCACTAGATAAAAAGAAGTTCAAACTAACTTAGTTTCTTATGTGGAAGAAAAATTGTCTTTCTTCATCATGTAGCCTTACCCACAAGCATCAGCAGTGCTATCAAATCGATTTAATAGAGAAGTGGAGCAAAGCCTAAAAAGTGGGAATTTACTTTTCACTTATTTCTCAGAATTTTTTAAGTCCTTAGACTGAAACAAATTAAACATTATATTTTGTCTTCCTAAATCTCAGCCAACACTTCCTGTAGGAAACAGTAACTTGCCAAGTGACACATGACAGGATTAGCCCAGCATGTGGAAGCAGTTTAGGCTCAGGTTGTCTTAGTGCTTGTGAAGTGTCACAGTTTACCCAGAAACCCATCCCGGGACTGGACACAGCAGCAGGAAAACACAGATGGCTTCAGCCTCTGTCCAGCTGTGTCCCACTGGCCTGGCACTGCTAGACTCACTGGCTACCAAGGACACCTTCTCCAAAATTGTGACAGCCAGGAATTCAGTGGGAAGAGAAGCAGTTTTTCCCATAAGAATTAATCCAACAGGGGGTGCCTGCAGAAATGTATGAAAAATCCTTACATTTAAATCCACTAGGACAGGATACGTTGCATGGGGGGTGAAGACTGTCACAATCAGGACAAATGGGGAAAGTAGAGGCTTTTGGCAATAGGTCACCACATCACTGCAAACACACATTCCTCCCACATATTCAAGTTTGTGCACGTTGTACATCCCTCTCTTCCTCCATCCCTCCCATTATATTCATTCTGATGGGAAAGAGGGCTTTGCTGACAGGTGAACTTTATGAATTATGATGATCAGTGGAGCAGGGCATTAAAACACCAGGAACAGCACTCCAAAGCCATGGCTACAAATACAGAGAGGCTTCACAGTGATAGCATTCCTAGTCCTGGATTGATGGTGCTACAAGAACAGAACGTGAGGCCGTATTGATACAACTTTTTCCTTCTTTACAGCCGACTGATTTACCCTGCGGTTATAACCTTCTGTATAGCGTCTGTGACATTTCCTCATGGATTTGGGCAGTTCATGGCAGGAGAGGTGAGACTGGAAAGCATATTACCAACTCTTTTCAGTTCTGTGGAACATTATCTCCTTATCCTGAGCCCCAATAACCTTGTGTCATGGAAAAGGGAAGAATGAGATGGAAGGAGTTTGGATTGAGGAGGCACTATATGATCTCTGCTACCTCCCTCATAGAAAACTTGAAAAAGATCCACTCTTCTAAGAAAATAATAAGGAAGATGTTACCCCATGTGTAAAAGTAGTTATCTTTTCACCTGCTTGAGTAAAGTTCCCTCTGTCTTCCTGAAGATTTAAAATGTGGATTAAGTCCCATAGTCATGAAATACCACAGTAAAAATCTCCTCTGTTTCCTTGTAACAGAAGTAGAATATTTACTCCATCTAATCTTATGACTCATACCTGTTTTTTTACTGTTTAGTTGATGCCACGGGAAGCCATCAGCACTCTCTTTGATAACTACACCTGGGTCAAACACAGAGGGGACACTGAGATCCTAGGGAAATCTGCTGCCTGGATCCATCCTAAAGTCAGCGTCTTAGTCACCATCCTGCTCTTCTTCCTCGTGAAGGTAGGAAGCCCAGCTCACCATAGCCCTTCTCCACTCAGACTGAATGTTCTTGCCCTTTCGTAAAACAGTTTGTGAAGTGCCAATGAGGAGTTGCTGGGTATTGAATGAAGCACTACAGCTGCAATGGATTCCTACATCTTTTGATGTGATGTCTGTCTACCTTCAATGCAACATTACCAAAATTATTAGGGAATAGCTTCCTTAATTTAGTGGCCTCCTTTTCTGCTCCCTAGGTCATCCTCCTCAAGCCTCCTGCTG
>NW_008238435.1:439379-466293 GCF_000691975.1 Corvus brachyrhynchos
CTGAAACCCTCCTGCTGAATGACCTTTGGTATCCACAGTATAGTAGCTGGTAGGGAGGACTAAATTGTGAAAGATTTCTCAAGTTCCACAAAAACAAATACTTGACTAAAAAGTCTCCAATAATTTGTTTGATCTAAATGAAGTCTGATACAGTCTATTTGATATTCCTGACTTCAGATAGGAGACAAATAGGAATATGCAAGCACAATCTATAGTAGTGTGATGCTTAAGGATTTGCTAGCAGTACATCAAAACTTGATGGAGAAATGCAGCTGGAAACAGTTTTGCTCACTTCTCAGAAAGCAACAGCAGATTAAAAGTTCTGACCTGACATGGTCTATGGGAGTTCATGGTCTGTGCAACTGCTCAGCCTCTGAAAGGATCAGCTGTGCAACTGACACAGGACAGAGAAAGAAAAAAAGACATTTGAAAGAAAAAAACCCGTCATATTTCATGTAGCAAGAAAGAGGTTTTCCTAAGATGAAAAAAATATATATATAGAAGGATAAAAATATCATAGAATAGGTGCTAATTCTTTTATTATTTATTTATTGCAAGGGAGCACAAGAGCTGATGCCACCTTGCAAGGTCAGTTGAACATTTCAGTAGATGAAGAATGGCTGCCAATGACTGATTGACACAACTATTTCCACCTAAAGTAAAACACTATCAAATTTCTGACAGGTAGTTAAGGGTTCTCCTTCTGTGATAATTCTTATTACAGTGTACCAAGCAGAAAAGCTCTTGTTTACTTGAAGAGAAGAGGGGTGGACTAGATGTTGTGTCTGGCCTGAGCCCATCTGTTTGCCTTTGGGAGAGCTGTATCCTCAGTCACTAGATGCATTGGCATTGTCCTAACTAAAGGCATTCCCTACTCACTAGATAACTGCTCGGAGCAGTCAGTTTTCTTCAGCATATATTCAGCATTGGGATAGACCACATCAACAAGAAACTGCTGTTTTTACTCTGGGCAAAGGCTTGGCCTGATTCTCCACTGCAGTATAGTCAGTTTTCAGCTGTATTTGGCCAGGTTTGGTACTGCAGAGACAGAGCTTGGTTAGCAGCACTATGCCTCTGCAGCTTTCTGGTATCTGCAGCCAGGCTAGGCACAGAGTGGGGCACCAAGAAATGCTATTGCTGTTCAGTAACAACTGCACCCTCTGCCTCTGTTCTAGTTCTGCATGGCTGTTATTGCCACCACGATGCCAATCCCCTGTGGAGGCTTCATGCCTGTTTTCGTACTAGGTGAGTTTCAGTTTTGCGTTGCAGCATATCCATCTGGCAGGTGGAGAGAACAGGAGAGACACTGCCTACACACCCAGTAGGGTTCATCTGGTGTATGAAGAGTCATCACTTGATGTCTGTGAAAACCTGATTAGCAGTCCACAGACCGGCCTCTGGGTCTCTGCTTTTAACATTTCCCCAACCCCCCATAACCAAATG
The DNA here is from genome assembly GCF_000691975.1 of Corvus brachyrhynchos. NCBI lineage: Eukaryota > Metazoa > Chordata > Aves > Passeriformes > Corvidae > Corvus > Corvus brachyrhynchos. The sequence goes on from NW_008238435.1 coordinate 440,823, forward strand.
CCAAGTAGGAAATCCCTATCCTTTTACATAAGGAAAGCCACACCTGGGGAGACAGTACACAGTCTGAAAATATGTCTTCCAGCCTGGGAATCACACGTACTGCTGTGCCTGGTGTTCCCAAGTGAATGAATGAGGGGTCAACTGTATTTACCTTAGTACCCTTTCTTCCTCTTGGAGTCTAACTCCTGTATTTTGTAACTGAGAACTACTCTTTAGTCCCCGGTGCCATTTTGACATAAGTTTTGGCTTTGTTTCTGTAAGAAAATATCCAAGTGATTGCCCAGCACACCTGCACAGCACAGACTGGATGTTCCTTAAATGTTGACTCCGTAACTGTCAGCAATATTTTTCAGGTGCTGCATTTGGACGTCTCATCGGGGAAATCATGGCATTGCTTTTTCCCAATGGGATCCTCTTTGATGATATTCTTTATCAAATCTTACCTGGAGGATATGCTGTCATTGGTGAGCCTCCATGTCTTCCCTTTTCTTCACCTGGTCCCACGGCTGTAATTGTCCTGGTTGACATGACATGCTGTTTCTATATGACAGTCTCCTCCTCTCCCTATTCCTTCTCCTACCTGGGAAAGGTGCAGCAGCTTTGACAGGAGCGGTGAGCCACACTGTCTCCACTGCTGTTATCTGCTTCGAGCTGACGGGCCAGATCTCTCACATCCTGCCCATGATGGTGGCTGTCATTCTTGCCAACATGGTGGCCCAGAGCTTGCAGCCCAGCCTCTACGACAGCATCATCCAGGTGAAGAAGTTGCCCTACCTGCCAGACCTGGGCTGGAATCACATAAGGTATAGTAGGTGGAAACAGGGAGTGGCAAAGAAATAAAGCAGGAGAGGGTTAAGACCTCAGGGGAATAAAAGGTTATGAAAAGGAGACAGTATTACAAAGGAATTAAGAAGGCAGAAAAGGCCTGTAGTAACAAAAAACAGGTATTGGAGTAGAATTAGGTTTCTTACACAAAAATGGAGAAAAGTCCTCTTCTTTTTTTTTTCACTGAAAGCACAAGTTTGAATGACCAGCAATGTTACTGAATTTGTATTAATATTTCCAAATTGCTTCAGCTTAAAAATTTAAAAATCAGTAATCTCATTTATCTAAATTCAGTGGGGTTTGGATATTTTTTCCCCAGCAAATGTTTTAAACACTTTATTTGGATATTTTGCTTGAAGCAAAATTCAGTTATTCCTATATATGTCTTCCTCTCTCTAGTATACATCACACACATAGGTATGTATACAAAAACCATCTATACAGGTGTGTATTTTATGGTGAGGGGTAATGGAGTGGAATACATCTGTGATGGAAATCCAGTTAATCTCTGTTTATACTCTTGGAAAGTCCTCTGGTTACTCTCACAGGAGATCATTTGGCAGCTGTATTTTGAACAGTTTTTAAAGAAGTGGTCATTTATGTATTTCTTTAGGGAATTTATCTGCTTGACATTTTTAATATGTTAACTCTTCCTCTTATCGTCCATAAATTCACAGCAAATACAATATCTTTGTTGAGGATATTATGGTCCAAGATGTGAAATTTGTTTCCTCCAACTGTAAATACCGAGACTTGCAAGCAGTACTCCAAAGCACCACAGTGAAATCTTTGCCTTTGGTGGACTCGCCAGGTAAGCAGTGTGGAGAAACTGGTCCTTCCTGAAGACTGCCTCAGCTTGGAGAAACTAGCTTTCAAATTGCACGGCGTGAAGCAGGCAGTGTGACCTGCCACATAAAAAAATAATTCTTAAAAATCTCCTGCTGTGGATGATGTATGGCAGAAGGCTGTTTCAGCTGGCCAGACAGGTAAGCTGGAGCGTGGGCAGTGAAGCAGATCCAGCACGTAAGGGAGGTGTGTGGGATCCTGCATGAGCCAAGAGCATGCCTCTGCTGTGACACTGAGGGGTGGCACAGCTCAGGACAGTGAGCTCCCTTCCCACAGCCTAGGAGCCACCACAGGGCTGGTCAATGACTCTTGTACAGCACTAGATGGTACGAGCCCGAGCACTCAGAAGAGGCTGGAAGGAGGAAGGTGTGGTGTGTGGAAGGGGACCTTCAAAACCTTGAGGTGGCTTGATGGCTTCCCTGCTCTGTGTTGTGCAGAGACCATGATCCTCCTGGGGTCTGTGGAGCGATCGGAACTGCAGGCTCTCCTCCAGACGCACATCAGCCCAGAGCGGCGACGGCTCCTCAACAGAGAAATGCAGCAGAAGCTGAATGAGGCACCCTACGATGGACCCTGGGCAAACCTGCCAAAGCTGAAGCACGAATCTTTCGCTTATGTTGATGAGGATGAGGATACAGATGAGAAGGGAGAGGTGAGGGAGAGAAGTGGGCAGACTGCAACACGGAGACTGCTTAGAAGCAGTCAGGCATTCGAGGAGGCTGAGAAATAAATGGCATTAAGATGGACTTTATTATCTCTCCTTTCCATAACAGCTGCCTCGGCCCCCAAGTCCCACTCCCAGTTACCCAGAGGAGCCAAACGGCCCAACAAGTCCTCTTAAACAAATGTCTGAAACTTTGGAGCCCCAGCAACACTCAGGTATGGTAGCTTCTGTCATGGCTCAACCATAGCCAGCCTGGGGAAGCTTTCATGCTAACTCTGTGTACCTGCCCCTGCGAGGTGCTGGTTTCCCAGAGACTGAGAGAAGGAGCTTTCTCTGCTGTTCCTGTATGAAAGACACTTTGTTAGTGCACCTCAGCATCAGTGTAATGTACCTGGAAATACCTTCTGTCACGATCCCTCAGAGAGCATGGCAAAACTAGGCCCACTAAGGATGGTCTCTCTCTGTCTCCCTGCTCCATTCTTTGCAATAACAACTCCTTGGACATTTTCTGGAGAGTCTGCATGAAAGGGTTCCATCTCTTGTCTCCTTCACCATGTGAATGAATTTCCCTGGGGAAAGCACAGTATCTGAGAGCTAAACATCTGCACTAAGTTTTTGAGTAGCTTAGGCTTAGCTCAGCCATCTCCAAAACTGAAGGGCTCCTCCCTTGGACACGCATGTCTTTGATTCAGCTGCATTAATGTGATGGACAAACACTGATGTATTGTGTTCTTTTGTGTCACACCCCAGCCTGTATTAGCTTTGCTTTCAAGACTGTACTCATAGCTCATTTCTGATTCGTAAGTATATTTGATGCAGGATGGTGGGTTGTTTTTGTCCTTTATGCATCCTGAAATATGCAGAGAGTGAGTAAGCACAGAGATGTAGCCCAGTCTTGAGAATGAGGGCTTTAGCTCGTGCTTTTAGGCACCCAAAGGTTACATGCAACAGAGCATATAGCATATTCTGGTCCATTAACACATCTCATGTATGACTGTAAACCTCTAAGGCATAAAAAAGTCCACTTTATGCTTCCAGAGCAGTGGGGTGGTGGGCAGCCATCCACCTATCTTACCAAAGCAGAAAAAGAACCACATATGAAAACAAGGACGGTATGTGAAACATTTTATGTGAAGCTAGAACTGAGTGACCCAGGAATGACAAGAGGAAGTGAAACAGGAATGAATTCATGAGACCTTCCCTTCTTTTTCAGTTTGGCTCACAGCTATCCAGCTATCATTGTTTCTGATCAAACTTCCTCCAGAGCCTTGTTCACAACAGCACCAGGCTCTGTCTCCTCCTCTTTGCTAACTCCCTGCCTGGGAGTAGAATTCTGGTCTCTTCTATTCCCATCATTCCACTGCTGGCAGAACCCATGGACTCCTCACCCCTTGGCACCTGTCACATCCAGTTTGTTGATATGTTTTGTTGCATGGGAATATTCATTCTGGAATGCCCCAGACACCATCTTACAAACTGGCTCAGTTCTATCATGTCCCTCATAGTATTTCCCAGCCTGCCTCGAGTAAGAGGATGGGATAGGCGTGGGGCTTTGTGTTTTTGTCTCTCACTTGTTCTTTCTTATCCATGTGTTTGTTCTCATCTTTCAGGCAGTTTCAGGAGTCTGAGGCAACTGATCCAGCACCTCTTGTGCCACTGCAGCCGTCCACATGAGACAGAGAGCACCATCCAGGTTAGGGCTACAGAGAACCTGGTAGTACCCTGAAGAAGGAAGGGAATGCACTGGAAATAGGAACTACTACTCGAGACATTCAGTATTTGGCTAAAGCATGGACACAATTACGAACTCTGACAGCATCAGTGGGGAACTCCCTCCAAGGAGAAAGTGTGTGATTACTGTAAGGGAGTGTGCATCTTCCTAAAGAGTCACCTGTGCTCAGCTGTCAGGCTACCACCATGACTGAGTTTGGGCATCTTTTCTCAGTGAAAAAAATTACTGATATTTTGGCTAAGATGTAGTAAAGAGCAGTTCTATTCCATTTGGCAAACAGTTTTGGACAGATGGATAAAAAGGAAAAAAATGCTTTTGGCTCTTGCCGTGTTAAATGCCCTTGGTTATCTGACACATCTGCACAAGGTTTGGGGATAACAGACAGAGCTTATGGGAGACCCATCCACTCCAGGGCAGTGGTTGGACCCCATGTGGGATACCCTGAGAGCATCTAAATCACTATTAGATGGCCATGTTTAGGCACCTGAATTGCTCCACCAGAACTCCATGGTGAATTGTCACTGGCAAGGGAAGCACAGCAAGGGCAGAGTACACTGTATAATGGATGAGTATAAAGGAAATCTAAGCCCTTGGCAATACGCTATCTGGAACAAAAAGGGGACTGCATGGGATGAGGAGGCTGTGCAGATTTTCCCCTTCTGTATTCTGTGAAACTGTGGGTGTTTGGCTGTCCTGAACAGTGTTTTCTCCTACAGGAGCCCGTGGAGGTCATTGAGACAATGACACCAGAAGAGGTAAGACCAAGTGCAAAAAGGGAGTCAGGTCAAGTAAGTGCTTCTTTTACCCATTTCCTATCACTTGCAATACTCCAGGAACCTCAGTGATTGCCATGTAAAGCCATAGCCAAATCCATTTTCTTCTTGGAGTGGCACAGTGGGCAAGTCTCACCCATAAGAGAAGAGATTGTTTGGCTAGATGTGCTGATAAGACTCTGACTAATCTGATCTAGCTTTGAAGTCAGCCCTGCTGCAGCAGGGTTTTGGACTAGAGACCTCCACAGGTGCCCCCTCATCTTCATCTTTCTCTGGGCCCATGTTGTTTCTTCATTTCTTACACAAAGGATCAATTATCTTGCAACAACAAGGGGAAGATGCACTCAGAAAGGAAAGCTAAAGATGTTCACTCCCTCCTTAAGAAGAAGCAAAACCCCACCTTCTCAGAAAATCTCTGAATTGCCCTGTTTCCACAGGGACTGGAAATCTGGCAAGAAAGGGATGGGAAACCCGAGGGGTGAGACATAATGGATGAGATGAATGATGTACACAGGAAGGAAGAAGCATTAACAGGAGGAGGGGACTAGTTTGGGTACACAAGATAGCAACCCTGCAGGTAGCTGTAAGAGTGATTCCTCTTCTTTCCTGTGTCAGATAGATGCTTGGGAACAGGAGGAGCTGAACAAGAACGTGTGCTTTGACAGCTGCCGCGTAGATCCCTCCCCTTTCCAACTGGTGGAGAGAACTTCCCTTCACAAGGTGAGTGCAGATGTCTCCCTGAGGTATACATCATTTTTCTCCACTCTATCATTCCAAGTTCAGTCTATGACTTATTTCTTCCCCTTGTCTCCACCTACAACTACTATCACCATCCAGCTACAGAAGTGAGCTTGTTCCTGTAATCTTCTGTGTGTACCTCCAATCTCCTGCAAAATGAAAGGCTTTGTGATAAGAACTCTGAGACAAAAAAATCTGCTGCATTAAAAGTAGCACTGTGTGCCTTGCTGCCGGGGCATTACACTGAGATTTACACTCTGCCCTGTCAGTGTGCAGCACTGGAATGAGCACTCCTGGATTTCTCAGGGTGTTCTGTCAGGGTGTAGAATCTGCCTGTAGCATAGGCTCTTCATTGAAGTGAAGCACAAGGAAAGAGGAAGCTGGATCATACAACATCTAGAGTCGGCACAGGATGACTGGGAATTAAAGCAATCGTATATCAGGAGGAAGATAGGACTGGGCTTTCACTCACTGGAAAGGGAAAGCAGTCTCCTGAAGCAAAAGTGCACAGTGCATGCTTTTATCAATACTCATTTAATGTGAATGGTCAGCACAGGCCTTACATTAAAATAATTAATTACTGTTAAGATATCAGCCTTGAGCAAAATGAGAACAGGTTAGCATATAGTTCAGATGAGTTTTCTAAAGGGGTGGCTGAAGTAATCTGAAAACCACTAGCATTTATCTTTGAGAATATAGGCCTACAAGAAATCATACCTGAAGGCTGCTCATGGGGAAAGTTTTGTACTTGTCATACAAAAGAGTAAGTGAGAAACTCTAAAATAACAGACAAATCAACTTAACTTGGATGCGCAAAAACCCCAGGAATAAATAATCAAACTATCTGAAGTATGAACAGCTAGAGCTAAATGTGAGACTACTGCCAATGGCAAGAATATCACAGTTTATGGTGACCAAACCATATTTAACCAGTCTGGTTTTCTTTTACACTAGAGTAAAATGTCTTGTTCATGAGAAATCAGATTTCTCCTAGTTTACACTTGAACATGACGTTCAGTATCTCAAATGATGCTAAAAAAAAGGTCAAACACTAGCTGTGACAGAATGATTTCATGTAAGGCCACAGGTAAAAGTCCAGCTAGAGCTTGGCTTCAAGAACTTGAAGTCTGGAAATACACCAGAGATGAGCACTGAGAATGTGGAAAGTTTTAGAAAGCCAAATCTGTGAATAATAGTAAAATAATGGGGTATATTTAGGCTGAAGAAAAGAAGACTGATAGCAGTGTGGTATCTGTCCTTTCAAGGAGACTTTGTAAGAGAAAGGGAATAACTTGTTCTCAGTGTTCTCACTGCACTGGATAAGCAGCAACAAGCTTAAGTTTTCACAGAAAATATTCTGGGACAGGAAAAAAGAAATCCTCTATTGCTAAGGAAAGCACTGGAATAAATAACCTAAGTGGTTTTTGACTTTACATATTACTATACGGTAGTTCAGTTTCCAGCACCAAAATGAAATAGGATCTGCATAGGTCTCCAAATGCACAACACAGAGTGCTGTATGGGATCCTCCACCAGATGCAGGATGAGAATGACCTTGAGAATGTGCTCTCCATCACCAACACACTCACAACTACAGCTGCACAGCAGAAGGTGCAAAGCATAGTATTTGGCAGATACAAAAGGGAAGGAAGGGAAGACGTAATTTCTCACTGGCATAACTGCACAGTTGTGTGTCTTTCTGATTTCCATTTCCTAATCCCAAGTCCCAGCTCCAGCACCAAGTACTGTGTTACCATTTTCCAAAGTCCCTGCAATGGTCTTTTGTGGTTTTGCTCCTAGACGCACACATTGTTCTCGCTACTGGGCCTCAGCCATGCCTACGTAACCAGCATGGGGAAGCTGAGGGGAGTGCTGGCTTTGGAAGAGGTGAGTACAGATCCTTTGCCAGCCTCTTAAATAACTGCAAGTGTCCTGTGGATCACTGCAGTAACTCACAGGTGCTGCAAGTTCCAGCTGGGAATATATATAACTGCAAGTGCTACATTTTCAATCCAGGGTTGAATTCTGAGTCAGCTCTTTGGAAGCTTTGTAGGGGAATGGATGACTGCATTTCAGAGGAGGCAGCAGGTGTTGTTTACAGGGATGTTAGAAGGTTCATCTTTATCATGAGTGTAGGGCTCTTAACTGAGGCTTAATAGCCACTCTTAACTGAGTGACTATTACTGCTTCTGAAATTGGTGTGGAATTTGTTATTTACCATGGAATTTTTCATTACATCACCAGCGTAAAAGATTATCTCCAGAGGCTCCAGCAGCAGAGCTGTGACTCTATTTGTGATCCCTTTAACATGGGGAGTAGACGAACTTCTCCTGGGTAGGGCTGGGCCAGCCTCCCTTTCACTTTTTTTCTGAAATTTTACTCCTTTTCCAGCTCCAGAAGGCAATAGAGGGTTCCACCCGCTCTGGGGTTCGTCTCCGACCACCCCTGGCCAGTTTCCGTGACATCAACCGGACTTCCACCAACAATCAGACCGGGCAGGGCCCTCAGGCATGGAGCCGGGAGGACAACGGCACGGTGGCAGCACAGCCAGCAGCAAACCTGGGCACTGAGAGCCCTCTGCCTCCCTGCTCACACTCCCCACAGCCCTCACACTCACAGGAAGAGGGGGAAGTCCCCAGCTCCGCTTACGCCACGGATACTGAGTTGGAAGAGATGGAGTTGACAGGGCCAGTCGCTGAAAACATCTCAGACATCCTCAAGGACATAAACCTACGCACCACTGACCTGGATGAAGATGAGTATGAGGATGAGGATGTTCCCTTATAGCTGGTGTGAGGGTAGTAGTCCATCACACTCTTCAGTGAGCCAGTCTTCTTGTGTTCGCTCCTCAAAGAGAAGCTTTTGGATGTTCTTTGCAATCCCCAGAGAGGGATGATTCAGCTGGGAGGAGGGACATCAGACTGAGCCCTTCTGCTGCTGCTTTCTCTCTGTGCAGACTGTTAGGCTGCTGGACTATTTGGGCGTGTGCAGGTGTCAGATGTGGACTGCAAGATGCCTGTGGCATGCACTGTAACAGGACATGGACACTGCTGGACACAGTCAGGATCAATGTGCCATGTGGAAAGTGGAGGAAGATCAGCTCTCACTCGCTCACTGGTGCCATCCTTCCAGTCACACCAGGCCTGTACACAGCAGTGTAACACAGCCAGACCTCCAGCCTAGAAGCATACTGCTGCTTCTACCTGCCACCCTGTCCACGTTGCTGCAGCTCCTTTTCACTGCCCCTTATCTTGCACCCCCCCAAAACATTCCCATGTAGAACATTTTTATTCTTTCTCAATTTTTACTCTGGGATTTTCCTGGATGGGGATGCAGTTAGGAGCTTCTCCTCTGTCCTTGTAGCTGAGCCATGCCCTAAAAACAGATGGCAGGAAAATATTTGGTATATGTCTCATGTCTTGAATTCAGCCAAGACTTTAGAAAACACTGGAAGGGAGAAAAGCTTGTTTGTTTTCCCACCATCTCTGGGTTTTTTAAGCAGAATGGGAAAATCTTAAGTGAGGGCATCCTCAGTGCTGGGGGAAGAGGAGTAAAATAGCATATATGTACCTATATTTCAAATAACTGTGTTTGTCTCTCTGAATCACTGTTCACAATTTTCCACAGCTATAGTCTTAAAATACAAGAACTCAAGAAAAAAAATAATTATGGAGTATTAGCAGGCTGCCAAGAAATACAGCAGAGGGAAGACACATTTTCTACACTTTGAAAACAGGTTTCTTTCTGAAAACTCCTGCTCTCTTCCCTGGTAATTCTACCCTGCCTACTTTCCACATATTTCTGCATACCTCAGATCTGAGAATTCCAGCTCTCGCTTTTGCCAGCTTGTCTCTGTTGTGACTAACAGCAGAGACCTCAACCCTTGTCTGCAGCATCCCTCTGTATTCCAGTTCTAAATCTGGAACAGATCTGCATCTTGCAAAAAGACGTCTTGTCAGTTCGTGTCATGCATGCAAAACCTTGGCATCCAAAGATAAGATGCTGCTTTGTTTAATTCACCGCTCTTGTGAGGTTTCCTCAGTAAACAGGCAAAACCAAATTCTGTGTATTCTACAGCTTCTTCTAACAGTCTACATCTCTTTCTACCATATTTTTGGTGTCTCATGGCACTTAGATGCAGTCCCAAGCAGCCTATTAGATGTGTTTCCACTTAACAGCAAGAGAGAAGAAATCCAGGCTCTGAAAATACGTTCTTGGGGGTATTCTCATTCCCTTTCCTGGTATTAGTAAATCATTATCTAACTTAGAGTGACCAGTTTCACTTCAACATGTAATTTTCCATAAACTGTCTCACGAGCAAGTCAAAAATATCATTACCTCTAACCCAGTCACCAAAGGAAAATTCCCTCCTGGCTTTAATTCCAAGGATTGACCTTGCACCAGTTCCTCTCTGATGATGCTTATGGGCGGGAGAATCTGTGACAAGCTTATAGTAGAAGGAAATCTTCCCCGCTAGTCTCTTGAAGAGAGAGAAATTTATTTTTGCTGTCTGGAATTCAGAGCCCACCAGGTCTGTTCTGTTTTTGGCACATGATCCCCCTTTATAAGCGAACTGGGGACAGCCTTTCCCTGCCTTCATGATCGTCGGTCCTCCGGGAGCCACCCTGTCCTTGTGAGGAGACAGTGCTGATCTGAGGGCAAGGCTCTTGCACACGACAGCTGCTTGCCTCCACCAGAGGGGCACATTTGTGTCTGCCAGGCATCAGCACAGCCTCCCCACTACCTTTGTGTCACCTTCTGCTGCCTGCAGGGAAGAGGCAAAACAACTGCTTTTTTTTTTTTTTCGGGGAACTGTGGTAGTCCCTTATATAAGCAGAGGAGAAAGGACATTCCTTTTACAAAAGCATAAATATGCAGTGAGTGACAACACTGAGACCAAATCTGATCTGAGGGTCCAAGCACACTCAAGAAGGATGAGTTTCTCCAAGTCATCCCCAGCCTTACTGTGCAGACTTGCATTTTACAGCTTAGCCACATGCTTCCACTGAGACAGATGAGACAAGGAGAAACTTTAAGGCTGGAGTCAGTACACCTCCCCCTCCTCTCTCCTGAATACTCTCCTCCAGTCCCACACTTCTCCTACGGTGTGTTACAGAAGAACTGGGAAGTGACTGGCTGAGAAAGCAGATGGGAGTCTAAATCAAAGCCAGCGAGCGTGTGAGTCACGACAGACAGATTGTGAGCTGGGGGAGATGAAGCTGGAACAAAAATGATGCACATGGAGAGGCTTGGGGAGCTTGGAGTGAAACACTGGCTAACCTGCAAAGCTTCTTGAGGCTCGTCACTTGAGATTACAAGAAAACACATGTGTGCCCATACATGCACACACAGGCATCTCTCCATTCCTATTGCCTTTAGCTTTCCCAGGGTTACTGTGAGGAGCTGGACTGCTCTCTGGAGGGCAGCTGAAAGGTGGGGGCAACTGCTGCTCTTTGTAGACACTACTCAAGATCCATTCCAGGTATTGCCTCCACCCATGGAACAGAAGCAGTGTTCATCTGCACCATTTTCTCACCTGTACTCATACATGAAAATGCACAGGGAGCAGGATGGGACAAAAAAACACTCTGCAAAGATGGTTTGCAAAGGCTGAATTGTTTCCACTTCCATCTTCTCAATAAAATCTTCACTGAGCTGATGCCAAGTACATTAATAGGTGCAAAATGTGCAGTAAAATAATACTAAACCTACCTTTGTCACGGGAACTTAAAGTTTGTGCCCTCTCAGGCTATCCCACTACACCCCCTCAAAGTTTAAACTTGAAACCTTTGTCCAGCAAACAAAATCACACTGATCTGTCACTCTAAAACCTGCATCTCCCATCCTATCCAAACAGCACAGACTTGATTACCTACAGGGGAAAATCATTTTTTCACAGCCCAAAATATCCCCAGAATTTGTATCAGCCGTGAAGCCGTCCCTTTCAGATAGAAATTCACATCTAGCAAAAAATCGAATTCTTCCTTTCACATGGCACTTAGGGGTGAAAGCAGAATCTTATTTTTAAATGCATCAATATAAAGAATTGAAAAAATAGGGAAGACTTAAGGTTGGTGAGACGACAAGTAGGGCTTTAGGTAGTGATGACAAGGCTAAGAGACTTGGCCATGAGCCGCATAAAGGAGAAAACACGTGGAGATGGACTACTGAACAAGAAAAATCTGCCTCAACAAAGTAATGTTTTTGGTTGCCAAATTATTTGAGACTAAAAAAAATCTAGTTTTCTAAGCCTATGGACAAAACCCAATTAGTACAGGCAGAAATAGAGAGACAGCTAGAGTTCATAAACATAACATCCCCCTTCTACCCAGTTATGCAAACACCATATAGAAGTGTGTGTTTTGTGGCCAAAGAAGTGTAAGACCAGCAATAACCAGCCAAGCAAGTAAAGATCCCTCTTTGCCAAACTAATCCAAACCCAGGAAGGGTATAATTAAAAACACGCCATTAAATATATGGTCACACCAAGCACTAAGTTATTCACGGCCACATAAGCAGGTGTCTGGGCACAGCTTGCATAAAAATTTAATCAACACTAGAGACCAATAATTAAAATTTGCACATAAAAGCCATGCCTGAGCATTAGGGTTAGGGTCTTCAGACATGTGATGCGAAACTTTTTAATGCTCAGTTTGTGGGAGACAAGCTTAAACTGGTCCTGACCATGAGCCACTGGACAGACAACCCTGTGCACGTGCACTCACACACACAAACATCACCTCAGGCAAATCACGGCTGTGCAGTAGCAGAAAACCCTCCAACTCAGTTTCCTGTGTCTTGAGCCACATCTCCCCTTCCCACAGCTTGCTGGACGTCACCAAGTCCCAGTGCAGCCTCATGGTAAGACAAACAACTAAAGACACTGCTGTGGACACTGCTGGGATTAGTGTGATGGCTAAATGAGGCAATCTCACCCAAACCTATTACTAGTTCAAGGAGCAGTATTTCAAATGAGCATCTGCTCCCATCCCAGCTTTTTGTAGTGTGCTGCTAGTGCAAATATCTTGTGCTCTGTAGTAAAACCAGTTACTGAAACGTATCTAGACAACTTGAAGAATTGCACCTGATATGGAGAACAGTGTCCAGCTGAGGAAAGTCCAGTAGCAAATTCATAACGGAAACAGAATATAGAGAAATGAAAATGTGAATTGCCTACTTTATATGAACAACAATCGAAGCACTGCTAGTATCTGACTATTTACTGAATGGCTACTCAGTGTGAAGAACAGAAGGTAAAGCTAGAAGCCATACTGAGATATATTCATAATTAAAGTCACATAAAGTCACATAAAGTTAGAAGCTTTTCAGTTTTTTCCACACAGAAACAAATGCAAAAGACAGTAATGGAAGGTTGATGAGAAATACATTTAAAAAAAAAAAAATCTGCTTTTCTCTCCCTTTCTGTAGTGCACTTAAGCAAATGGGCTGTGAAAAGAAATGGGAACTGAAATGGCTGGATTATGACCAAACATGTCACAGAATCTTATGCTTAACTCAAATTTGCAATTTCTCTGGCACAGAAGATAGGAGCTGTCTGAGGAACTGTGTAGAAAATACCCTTGCAGCCGGCAAAGTGCAGATCCAGTGAGGTGTGCAGCAAGAATGCTCTTATGCCCTTTTTAGTTACTGTTTTCATTAATCACTTAGAAGTAACATATGAGAAATTGTAGAACAGTAACATGAGAGAAACATATGGCAGGTTTGCCATCTAGTCTAAACAGAGAAATAAGCAGAAAGTGGAGATCAGAGCCTCAGGCAGATACCATAGAATGAGGTTCATGCTGGGGCTAAGCAGCTAAATCCAGTGGAGATGAATTTAACTGAGGGGTAAGTCTAGCCTAGTATGATGACAAAAGAGTTCTTTTAGGAGAAGCACTCAGCAGCTGGACACCACCTTTGCAGCATAATGTGAAATTAAGAAAAAAAGACATTTTTCCTATGCAGAGGTATTGATGCCATGATGATTTTTGCCTTTTCTTTTATACTCCTGCTATACCTTTTTACAACTTCTGTATTCTTAGTGCTTTTTGCCTACATTTTTGGCCTTGTTTGTTCAGCTAGGAGACTAAACTTTTTAGAAGCTTCATAGTTAGGGATCAGTGTGCCCCAAACCCCAAGGTCCCCTCCAGAACAATTTGTAAACTAAGATAGAACCATCCAGGGGAAGGCTCCTTGGGGAGGGGGAGGCTCATTCAAGCCTCTCATTGGGGAATCTTTGATAGATATGCTAATTAGTAAGGCCTAAAATGTTATACCCAATCTTTTGGGGGGGGGTGCATTGTGGTGTGCATTGAGGTGCATTCGACCTAGATGTGTGCACCTAAGGATCCTTAAAATAAATACCAAGGTAAAACCCCTTTTTCCCTTCTAACCGTGTCTGACTCTTGATTTTAAGACCAAGAAAAGGCATCAGTATGGCTTCCAAGCCCAGAGACATTTCATTCCCCCAGGGACTCAAGTCTTAAATATACGCAGAATAACTGATTTCATTTGACACACTACATTTCAAAAAGAAAGTAGTGACAGTTTAGAGGCCATTTAGAAAAAAACCTACAACAACAAGACCACAACCAAAAAACCCGAACAAAAACCAAACAAGCAAACAAAACAAAACAAAAAAACCCAACAAAAAAGCTGAACAAAATACCAGCAAACAATCAAAAAACCCCAAAACAAAACAAACCACAAACAAACCAAGGAGAGAGTAAAGGGGGGACTTACAAGGATTGACAAAAATAAAATTAAAAGAAACCTCAAAAAACAGCCAACCAAAAACCTGAAGGAGTTAAGTAAGTGTGTCTTACGCAAGTCACAATTAATTATATGAACATAGTTATGCAGACATACATACCAAGTGGTGGGTGGCAATCTACTCAGTAGGAAAAGCAGCTAAACTGGAAAGAAGCAAATTAACTTCAAATAGAACACAGAAAGCAAAGATCAGTCAAATAGCTCTGTTTGTAAAATATGTTATGCCTTAAGCAGGGCAAGAGACACTGCTTAGCTCCTGGAAAAACCAGAGCTTGAAAAGCAAAAGTATCTTGACAAGGAAATAACACCTTTTATGGCTAGAATTTAAGAATCATATGGCAAACAAACAGCTACTGGATCTGCCTAATGTCCTACATCAGAAGCAGATGACACAACAATGTTGGAAGTGCAGAGATGTTTCTTTCCCTCTCAGCGGACCAATTCCCCACTCTGCTACGAGGACAGCAGGCTGAGAAGCATTTAAAACTGAAATGTGAACCCAGAGTCGTGCTACCCAATGTCAGTGCCTTTTACAACCTAAGCATCAGATGCCTTTCTGTGTACTGTCCTAAAGGGCTTTTGTGGAATTTCTGTCCAACTCTGTGCCAGATGTGTTTGCATCTCACCAGTATTGGGACGAAACTTGTATGTATCACCTGGAAAATGCTTACTCCGTAGAACAGGGAAACTCACTCTGTCCTAAACTAGAGGATTCTGTTGATGTGATGCTTTCTATCCTCAAATCCGGCCTGGGATTCATGTCCTGGTAGTCACAGACACACTTCAGATTTTAGCCTTGTAAAGTCAAGCATGTGATGTTCTCATCTTCTTAATGGGAAATCAGATATTTCCTACTCTGGGGTGCCTCTCCAAGCCACCGTGGATCCTTTTTGATGTGCTCCATCAGACTATCTCCTTGAAACCCACCCCCTCTTCCTAGGATCCTCCTTCCTCAGACGCAGCTCCCCTGGAACCAGTCCCACAGAAATAAAACACTTCCACCAGCCAGGAGGGCAAGACCACATTCTGTTTAATAACAACTCCATAAAGGACTGTACATGCTATTTTGAGCTACCTCCCCTCCTTTACTGTGGTTGCTGCCACATACAGGCATGGAGGTGTGTAGTGCCATATAGTTCTCTAAGTCTATATGTAATGTGTGCACGTGGATGTAGGTGGTTGCACGTGTATGTATTTATATATATCTTTGTAGAAGTGTTATCTCGTAAGTCACATTATCAAAACATGCGAAGTATATCCAACAAAAATTTTCAGGCAAACATGTTTTGGAGCTGGAAGACCAAAGGCAAATCAGACTCATTTTAGTTATTAAGGGCTAGTGTGGGACAATGTAAGGATGAAAGCTTTCAGTAGTGGGTCCCTTTCCCTTTTTGTTTTACTTCCATTCAGTACCTTCTCCCCAAACATCAATGCACCCCTGCAAACACTAGCTTGAAAGAATACATATAATCACCATGCAGCCTCCCCACTACAGAAAACACGTACAGGCTTGGGGGAAGCCCTTGAAAATTGCTTTGCAGCAACCTCCATTGTCCCATACGCTTACGCTAAAGTAGTTTCAGATACTGAGAATACAACGTCTGAAGAGCCAAGCCTTTAGTTATTTTTACACATGCTTCAGGAATCCATTCCACATGCCACCCCTGAGACTCCCATCCACCACCCTTGTACCTCCCAAATCCTCTGCCTGTACCCACCCACACCTGAAAAGAGCTGAAACAAGAGAAATCCTGTTCCCTGTAAAAGTACCATGAAGTCCCAATTTTATAGTGTAGGGATTCCCAAAGACCTCCAATCATGCACAACATCCACAAATCAGAGAAGAAAAATTAAAGCCAAACAAGAATATATACCTGCAAAAGAGCTTCTGGCTTGCTACATTGCTCAAGCATGCAGTGTCTGAAGAGAAGGGAAGTCCACCTACACCTGCCTCATGGGAACGTGGCAGAGCTCTGGAAGAGGGTTCTTAACCTTGTGGCCTCCAATCCAATCACAACTAGATTTCCATGCCAAATGAAAATGAATCCAGAAGGCCAATGAATCTGGACTACATGCCTTTATCTTATTAGAAGCAAATCTTGATGCACAATCTTGTTTCCATAATGGACAAAAGCCTTTTTAGATATTTTTGTCTTGCAAGCATGGACATTTGATCCCTCATGGGAAAGCAAAAACAAGACTAGGTTTCAGACGGCATTTAAAATGTCCCCAGCTGAAGGAGATGAGGAAGATCCTAGCAGGAGCATTCTTTCCACAGAATACTGCAACCCCTCTCTTCCTAGAAGACAGCAGCTACTACATATCAGTAGGTAACTCCTGCCCATGGCAGAGGGGTTGGATTTGATGATCTTTAAGGTCCCTTCCAAACATTCTGTGATTCTGTGGTATCTGCACTGAGAACATTCTTGAACAGGTCTTTACAGTTTTAGTAAACACACACTTTCTCAGGATCACAGACTGACTAAATTTTTCCTCTTCCAGCAATTTGTACCTGCACTGAAAAAATACATCATATATTTATTTTCTTTTGTGCAGACCAACACTGACAATCATAGAGCTTTTCATTTCCAAGGAAAAAGTAACACTTTGATCTGCCTATGCTGGGAAAAAATGTCAGTGCAAGTGTAAATAGACCCTGATGTTCCAAGTGCAGATCTTCCACGGCCATTTGTTAACAAAACAACCTTCATGCCTTACCCCAGTCAATTCATGGAGCTGGCTGTGCTGCTGAGAGAGGACAGTGTCCCCAGGCCCCATGACATATTCTGAGACAGAGAGAGACACTGATCTGGCACAGAAGTCCAGCTGTTCTGCTTCTGCACAGGCTCACTACAACTTAGCCTGGGAAAAACCTGTGGTACAAAAGAGGCACCTGACATTGACTTTACAGCTTGCAATCATATTTGGGACTGTGCTTTAATGACTGTAGGCTGTCCTACACATACATTTAGTTCTAATAGGCACTATTTTACTCACATTTTCCCTGTTTATTTTTCCTTTCCCTGAGCCATGGCATAGAAATCTTTCCCTGTCAGATTGATACAGGGGAGGAAAATCAAAGATGAAAGTATTACTTATTTACATTTTCCTAGTTGTAAAATGCTGATAATCTCTGTATTGGACTTAATTATTTTTTCTTTCCTTTCTTTTCTTGTTTTTCTTTTAGAAAAAGTCAAACATTTAGTTAAAAAGATAAGCCAGAGTTGTCTGCACAAGGAACACTGGAAAATCCACCTGGGAGAAATTAGAAGGAAGAGCTTAGACTTTGCCAATGTTGCTCTGCTTTTTATAGCATTTAGAGGCAGATTATCTGAGTTTCCTTCTCCTTCTAGGCAATTATCAATATAACAGTTAAGGCAAACTAAGCTGAATTTAGGTACTTTGGGTTTCCAGTGAGATCAGAACTCACATTAACTTCATTTGGGCACAGAGTAAGATCTTATTTGGTGTATTTCTCATATGATTTCCCTGAAGAACTAAGCACACTGTGAACTGTTTTTTCACAATGAAAAAGAAGCTAGCAGGTACCCAAATTCAGGGAGGTCTCTTTCCTATCACTGTCTTAAAAAAAAACCCAAAAAAAGCGTGGCTTGGACTAAGGAGTACCATAAGCTGCAACAATCCTGGATCTACAGCTTGTTTAGCAATTCTGTACCTCAATCTGCTGGGAGTCTGCCATGAAGCTTCTCACCTGTGTTGTGTAAACAAAAGGCATGAAGCTTTTCTTGACCTTTTCCCAAGCCTTTCTCACCACGTCTTTCCCTCTCTGGCACACACAGTTGTCCACAAGCCCGTACTGTTGCACACTACCTCGCCTCACCACCATCCCTCCCACCTCCGTCAAACAAAGAGATCAGTTTTGTTCTCCAGTTCTCTTCTCTGAGGCTGCAATTAACATTTCTCACTGTTGCTGTACACAGTACAGCATGCACAGACTCTGCCTAGGTGTGAAGTACTCTTCTGGGTCTCACACTAGACTGGAGCTGGCCTGAAAATAGGGATAAACATCACTTCCAACAGCTATGCTTCACTCTTGAAAAAGTCTCCTCTCCTGCAGTTACAGGATAAGACTTATCAGTATCTTTAGCTGCCACAGAGCGTAATCACTGAGTGCATACACAATTTGTGCATGCTAATTTTATTAATTTCATGCATATATCAAGTTACATGTCTTCCTGCCCAATTTCCAGGGTTTACCTCAAAGAGGCCTGTGGAAGGCAGCAGTGAGGGAAACAACAGGGCACAAATAACAAAGACCAAATTGGATAAGAGCATACTAGAAATTCCAAGGAAAACACTAAGGAAGAAAATGGGGAACATGTCCTTCCTGGTACCCCAGCAGGACTTACTCTTTTCAGACAGACATATCAAAACCAGCTTAAGCCAATTCAAGTTGCATCTGCAACCAGTCTTCCACAGGACCATCTACATGTTTCACCAGCCCTCAGAGATGCCTGCCTCACCAAGTGAAGCAATATGAAGAGCTCATCCCTCTGAAAGTTTTATTTAGGTAGGGGACTGGGTTAGTTTTCAGTGGGGCCAGTTCCTGAGCAGCCAAATGAGTGTTAGTGCTGGTGCTTTTTAGGCAGTAGAAGTACAGAGCTGGTGGTGGTGGAAGAAGGCAGGCAGGACAGCTCCTCTGAGCAGCTTAGACTCATCATGAAGATGCTATTTCAAAGTGCACTTTCCCAGTTTCTCTAACCTGATATAAAGGAAGGTCAGCTGCTGAGAACAACACTCTCTCTCCCTCTGCTCACAACTCTTCCCTCTTCACTTTTATAGCAGGGTAAAGTCCCCGGCTTGGTGTGGGTCAGCTGAGCATCAGCACCTGCACAAGGGTTGTGGAAGGTGAGCATGGTCAGAGCAGAGCTCCTCCTCCTTCAAAGCAGCTCACCACTGGATCAGCTTAGAAGCATGGCTAAACTCTGTTCTCTGCTGCAAGCCTGTCCTGAAAGGCGATCTTACAGTTTTTTAAAGGGGGAAAGCAAGTGGATGACTTGTCAGAAGCTTTCCAGAAGAAGATGATGATTTAGAGGCACAGAAACTGAAAGAAGCAGATTAACTTTTCTGTCCCAGAGCCTGAGGTAATGGAATTGGAGAGAACTCAGAAGGCTTGTAAAGAAAGCATCAGATTTATATAAAAGAAAAACTTATGAAATAGTATAACTAATCAGGTATGAGCAATCATGGGAAAAGGAACAAGAGAGAATTTTCTTGCAGTGGAAGATTTTAAATCAGGGTCACTTCTGTATAAGCCTTCTTTGATGTTTAGCACAATAATTCCGACAAGTTCCTACCGAAGACAAAGGTTTGGGGTAAAGATGGGAATCTTCTACCTCCACTACTTCAAGAATATCCAAAATTTTCTGTAGTAAAGCTTTGTTTTATACAGGGTTTGTGGAAACAAACAGCAGAGCTCAGTTTCTTAGTAACTGCAGATCAGGGATACTGAGCTTACCCCTCCTTCTTTTTTACAGCCTCACAAACACAATTTGGGCTCTGACTATTTGGCTGGACTCTGTCCAACTCATCCCTCCTCAGCAGGATAAAGGGACTGCAGGCCAAATTTCGCTCACAGAGCACCTGTGCCTCCCATACGCTTGAATAGGTGTATCTATATAATAACAGCTTTTTCTCTCTCTGATATTGGATACACACATGCAGCAGGCCTGTTACATAAGAAAAGGCCAGATTATACAAACAATTTTCCACTTTCAAAGAGATTCAAACTGCCTCTCCAGTTCAGCTCAGGCTGCTCACTCAGCAAGTGTGGACAGGAAGACCTGCTCTCTCTGGTCAAACTCCTAGCAAATAGCTCTTTTGGATTGTGGAGAGGTATGGAAAACAGCCTTTTTCTTTCTTTCAGGAAAAGGCTGAGATTTTATTATTCACAGAAAGTTAAGACATTTATGAAAAAAAAAAATTACAGAATTTAGTAAGCTGGAAAGTTATTACAGAGAGTGCTCAAACCAGTCTGTATTCACAGAGAATGAGGCTATCTACAGGTTTCTAGACAGCAGGTCATGGAACTATACAGCAGGGTATAATTCTCTATCCCAGTTCCACAGAAGCTAGAAGAATCTACAGATAGGTTTTCTCTTCCTATTGGACTCCATAAAATTTTCTATAAGGTCAATTTTTTCACACTTTTATCTATGTAGATAACCCCCTGTCACTGCCTTCCATGGAGATAAGGAATATCTTTTAGACATCAATCAGACATCTTAGTAAATGTACCATACGTCCATATTAAAGAAAAAGAAGCCCTGGACAAGTTGACCTACTTGTCCCAGTCCTGTAAACAACACAGAGGGATCATTAGAAGCTACTCTGAAAGTTACTGTAAACATCCAGATTGGTCCTGGAGAGGCACATGGGAACAAAATGGTTTGGAGAAAGAAACAAGTCACCCAAATCTTCCACAAAGGTACACACCCCAACCATTTTTGTTTCCCTGAAGACCTCTTTGAAAAGAAATAGCTTTAAACTTACTCATTTACTCATCTGCTGAGGTGCTCTTGGCACTTGCCTCATCTCCCTTTTCTGGCTAGTGTGATTTCCCAGGCCCTGCTCCATGGCTACACCCAAGCCAATCCAGGACAATGAGCCACCACTGGCCCTGCAAGAACTATAGGAGATCATTTTTATCAAGTCCTGCTGCCCAGGGGAGGTTAGTACCTGAACGTGCAAACATCTCTGAAGGGATATTGAAATGTCATCATTCAGGAGAAGACCCACCTCCTTAGAGAGATGTAAGCAAGACCAAGGAAATGCATAAAAAAAGATGGGTCTCAAAAACTTTTCTCGCTTACCTACACCAAATTACAAGTCTTACTTAAAACATCCCAAAGGTCCTTCATTTAGAGGTGCAATGGACAGGGAAGACAGATCTGCTTGAAGCAGACTTGGCTAGAAAGACTTGGGTATTGAAAAAGGAGTCCCTCTTTATGCAGCTGTGTCAGTGGGAAAAAGCTGAGTGGGGTGAAGTTCTTCCTGAGAGTCCCATTCCTACTGTTCACAATTCCTGGACATCGTTTGCTTTGCTTGCCAGGAGCTGTCTGAACTCTGAGACTTGATGATATTCCTTCAGTCACATTTTATTCTCCTTAGACATTCTTCCCTGAAAATATGCAGGAACTAAACCTGAAGCAGGAAAGGAGCACGTACCACTCTCCTGTCATCCAAAAACCACACCAAGCCTGAAGAGGAGGCAAAGAAGATACAAATGTATCATGAATTAAACAGAGCAAATATGAGTCAGAGTAAGTGAGAAAGAGTTGCTCCTGGAACAGTATGGCAGTGTCCAGGCAAATTCCTTTCTCTAGCTCATCAGATCCAGCATCTGATCTACATCAGCTTTGTTGATGTTTCCTTGCAAGAGGTCTTGCAATTAAAACTCTGCACTTGGGTAATCTCTGCTGGTTCTATTCAGTCCTCCAGCAAAATCAATAACCTTATACAGTTTTTGCTTTTGTCCCTGTTTATTTTCTGGTGAGAGCCAAAAGGAAACAATTACCTTTCAAAACTTCTCCCTCCCAAAAGGAGGTCTGTAAAAAAAGGCGAGGAATTGCAAGAGACCAAATTCCCCCTAATCAGAGAATCATGTTTTTTTTAACAAAAAATATATAACCCGTACAAATAGGGAAAACTCCTGAAATCAGCCTTCTCCACACCTGAAAAAGAGATGGGAGGGAAAAACAAACAGATCAAGTACTGAGCGTTATTTACACTGCTTGGGGGAAGGAAAACAAAAGAAGAAAACATAGGCAGGAAGAAGAAGAAAAATAGGAGGAGAAAATTTCCTCTCACCCCTTTTCCTCCAGCTCTATTTGGCACTGCAGGAGTGGCAGAAATGGGAAAGGTGCAGTATTTCTGTTAAGTCATGACTGGAGTACAGGCCTTTCCCATCACTAACTGCTTTGTTATGAACACTTATCCAGCATATAAAAAGGTTAAAAAAAAAGCACAAAAACTGAAAACCCTATTGTAAACTACGTATCTGTGATCTCATAGCTGTACACACTGTTCCTGGATCTGCTGCCTACTCTCTGGGTCTCCCCATACTGCTGGCAAGAAAAAGACAGGACACAGCAGCAGCACCAAGATGCACCAATATGGACATGTTCTCAAGCCCCCTGCAAGAGTCAGCTTTTTTGACTGTCTCCGTAGCTGAAAATGCGCTTTCCACTGGCCTCCAGTGCCCACTGCCAAAAAGACACACCACTCGTGCCAGCTCCTGGGAAGGTAGAAATGTCAAAGAGAGAAACAAATAAATGAAAGAGACTAAAGCATGAATATCTGAGAGCAGGGTTAGATTCATATCTGTATCCATTCTTCCAGGCCACAGCAGAGCCATGCCCACAGAGCCACACTGGCAGCACAGCCCGGGCCCACGGAGCGCAGTTCGTATCCATCAAACCTACAGCTTTGTATCGGGGTGCTATTGAGGATCTGGTTACACAGCACATCTCTCATCTCAGTACGATCTGTATCGAACACGGCCTGCTCCTCTGCAGCAGCCACAATGGCAATACTAGTGCAAGCTAGATTTGCAAAGCCACATCTTCATTTTAAACCAGTTTATATTCATATATTCTATCAAAGGGGGTCATGTCCACAGAGCAACATCCATTCTGCCAAGATGAATTCTAGCCACAAAGCTGCTCCCTACACCAAGCCTGTCGCATCAGCCACATCCCCAGTACCAGAAGAGTTTGTATCCACAGCCAAGACTTTGTATTAAAAAGATTTAGAAATTATTTACCAATCCAGATCTCTCCAAGCACATCACATGTTGCCCAGAGCAATGAAAATCCAAAATATGTGTCCATGGGGGAGGGGAAGAAAAGGTTTTTATGTCTCAATCACTTTGAGATTTTCCTCTTGTTTAAAAAAATAATTAAATGTCAGGTATGGAAGGTGTGTCTGCTTTGAAACATGGGGAGATGGAGAGAAGAATCCCTGTAATTGCATTCCTTGCCACCCCTCTCTTTGTTCAGCAATGATGAGAACTTCACAGAAAGCATCAGTTGTTTGTTTCTCCCTCTTCCTCATCAAAGGACTGCACCCCAGAGGAGGTGACATCTGAGACTTTGCGGCTCAGTGCAGCATGTTCCACCTCCTCTCGAGGAGACAAAGATTCCAGGTCCCGGCACACTGCATCATCCTCCTCTGGAGAGGGCTTCTTGTTTAGGAGAGGAGCCTTCTCCAGCCGTGGGTTCCCTTCATCCTCAATGTGGTCCTCCATGTACGTGCTGGACTCAGCTCCACCCCCACTCTGAGCAGTCTGCAGGGGCCACACGTGGACCAGCCCCGTGCTCTGGACGAAGTTCTGCTCCTGCCGCTGTTGCTGCAGCTGTTGCTGCTGGAGAAAGCTGCTCTGAAGCAAAATGCTTTCCTGAAGGTTTGTCTGGGATTCATCGAAATTCTGGCCTAGGTAGGAGCCGGTTGCTGGGGAGGCGATGAGGGACTGGTCACTGGCCTCCCAGGCGTCGGATGAACCTAAGCAATACATGCCCTGCGAGACGTAGGAGTGAGGCCAGCTATCATACTGCGTCTGGGCCATATGCTCTGCAAGCAAAGGAGACAAGCAACACACAGTCAGACACTCTCCCTAGGCCGAGCTGCCTCATCCAGGTAGCCTGTGTGCCTGTGCAAGGCACTGTACTGCACAGGGCAGATGAAGCCTTTACAGGGAAGGAGGGCAAAGAGAAAACACAGTTCTGGGCAGTAGGCGGGTGACCTGGATTATACCCACAACTGACTGTAAGAGCTGGTAGCTTTAGTTGTGCTCTAAAAAGGCAAAAGGAACTGGGCTTTGGAGCCACAGTGTTAAGATTAGATTCCCTGGACAGCTCCACAAACAGGGATGACTCTAGCAGATCTGACTGGGACTACAGAATAAAACAGGGCAGAGCAAAAGAGAGCAACGTGACAACAAGAGCAGGAAAGGGGTGTCTTAAGATTAGCAAGAAGCACTGGAGCTCACCTTGGCTCTCCATCAGCTCCTGATAGTTCTCAGAGTAGTTGCCTGCTGGATTGTCCTGATTTGAGTTTACACTCACATCCTCACCATCCATGGAGGACCAGGCCATGAGAGTCGCTTCAGAAATAGCAAATTGCTCCATCACTCCTGTGCCAAAGGAGACAGGGAAGGGAAGCAGAGATGTGTTAAAGTCTCCACTTCTCACCAT
The DNA here is from genome assembly GCF_000691975.1 of Corvus brachyrhynchos. Classification (NCBI taxonomy): domain Eukaryota; kingdom Metazoa; phylum Chordata; class Aves; order Passeriformes; family Corvidae; genus Corvus; species Corvus brachyrhynchos. The sequence continues at coordinate 465,387 of NW_008238435.1, forward strand.
CGTCCTTTACCCCATCTTCTGGTTACACTGTCCCACTCTGGTCCTGTCTCAGCAACACCCATCACCCACAACTGGCCCTCACCCTTTCTACTTTGCATTCCACTGGCAATACTCCAACCATCAAAGTCTCCCTCTACTTCGGTCACCTGAAGCACCCATAGCCTCTCCTGAGTGGTTTTTTCCAAGCTTCTGCACTTTGGTCTCTCCACTCCGGGGCATCCCAACCCAATCCAATCCACGTGCCAACACAAAGGCATCGCTACCTGCAAGGAAGCGGGCCTCCTTCTCGCCGTCGCTGAGGTCCGAGTAGGCGTCGGCGTCCTTGCGCGCGGTCTCGTGCGTGTGCTGCTGCTGCTGGCTGTGGGCTTTTGCCACTCAATCATGTGCGCCACGCGGCCCTGGCCCATCGCCGTCGGCTTCGTGACGTGGTCCTTCATGCTGCGAGATATCCCTAAGGGACCAGACATTGGAAAACAAGGGAGGGCTATTACACAGCTCCAGCGCTTTCTGCCATGCTCTTTACCTCTCTTAGAAGTGGAGCTTTTCCCCTCCTTTCCTGGGCAGGATGCATGACTAGGGCTGGGTGTCTCCTACCCTTCACTGCATCACTCTCCAGGGGAGTTTCTCCATCTTTCCTTGGACAAACTCTCAGAAGGGGGAAAAAGGGGAACCCTAAATATGAAAGACCATTTCCTTCCTTGCCTAGAATCCATTTAGGTTAGAGTTGGGCATGAAGGATGAAGCCTGGAAGTGAACAAACTAAGAAACAGAAAATGGGGTTAAACCCAAGACTGAGGGGAAGCAACTGAAGATGTCTGAGCAGGGGTGCACAGTGAGAAGCCAACAGGAGTAAGACAAATCTGTTCTTTGAAAGGGCAACAACTGTGAGATTTCTGTATTTAGAACC
>NW_008238435.1:466340-488983 GCF_000691975.1 Corvus brachyrhynchos
GCGTGCGTGTGTTGGTGTCTTCGCCCCCCCCCTGCCACTCAATCATGTGCGCCACGCGGCCCTGGCCCATCGCCGTCGGCTTCGTGACGTGGTCCTTCATGCTGCGAGATATCCCTAAGGGACCAGACATTGGAAAACAAGGGAGGGCTATTACACAGCTCCAGCGCTTTCTGCCATGCTCTTTACCTCTCTTAGAAGTGGAGCTTTTCCCCTCCTTTCCTGGGCAGGATGCATGACTAGGGCTGGGTGTCTCCTACCCTTCACTGCATCACTCTCCAGGGGAGTTTCTCCATCTTTCCTTGGACAAACTCTCAGAAGGGGGAAAAAGGGGAACCCTAAATATGAAAGACCATTTCCTTCCTTGCCTAGAATCCATTTAGGTTAGAGTTGGGCATGAAGGATGAAGCCTGGAAGTGAACAAACTAAGAAACAGAAAATGGGGTTAAACCCAAGACTGAGGGGAAGCAACTGAAGATGTCTGAGCAGGGGTGCACAGTGAGAAGCCAACAGGAGTAAGACAAATCTGTTCTTTGAAAGGGCAACAACTGTGAGATTTCTGTATTTAGAACCCTGGTGGTGGAGACTCCTCTAAGGCCATGAAAAGGCGAGAGCCAGAAAGGAGCAGTTGTGAGAGCAACAGAGAGATATGGGAAGAGGCACAAAGGCCTGTGGAGAGAAGCTGCCAAGGATAAAGTCAAATTTTGAGGACCTCACCAGAGAAAGATGATTTAGCCAAAGCCCCAATCCCATAAGCATTGGAGTTGCGTTTCAGCTTGGGGAGGATGGAGGTCGTATCTTCCATGGAGAGCTGAAAAGAGAGAGAATATGAAGAAATGATATACAGGAAGGAGAAAAGGAAGTGAATTGAAGTGAGAAAACAGTAGGTAGTTGGAAGATGAGGAGCAGAAGCAAGCAATAAGAACAAAAGAAAGAAAGGAAAAATTAGAGGCTATTTAACCAGGACTGGATATTGCACAGCATTGGGACTGAGGCAAGGACAGAGGGAGAGGCAGAAAGAGGCTGTGAGAAGCCTCCCATTGGCAGCTGCCCGTCCTCCACAGACATGCTGCACCATTCCCAACTCTTTGTTAGAGATGCAAGACATGGCTGAGGGACAATTCAGGGATCTTACAGTGGGGAGTTGTCAGTGCAATAGGCAAGACACAGCAATGTATCACATATGCATCATACTACCAATCTTTTTATGTCACTTTGGGGTTTTTTTTCTTCCTATATGGTCTTAATAAAATGAACATGACTATATCAGTGATGGGCCCTGTTTCAAGCACCTACATCTGCAAAGAAATGCGGTCTACAGCTCTGCTTAATTTTCTTGACTGTCTTATCTGTGTTTATCCTCAGACCCTGAATAACAAGGAGAGGGCACTACTGGGACAGGCAGCCGTCACAAACATCATCACAAAAATAATCTCCCAAGATGAATTCATCAGGTTTCTTCAGAGATGCCAGGAATTGCATATGAGGCTTAATTTTCACAACGGCTAAATAAGCATTGCTTCTGCTCTTCATTTCAACCTCTCTGAAAATCAAGGCCAGAATGTTTCAAACACAAAGTTACTCCAAAGTCGTGACTATGACACTGGAAATTTTAAATCCTGACACAAAGCAAGCATTTGGTCAGAGGCGCACACTTCATAAAAAGCGTGTGGAGCAATAACTGGGCAGTGAAATAATTGGAGGCAAAGGAAGGCATTGTAAAGATGTTGAACTGCATAGAATTCCAGTCAATTGCCAAAATATGAGAGGTGTTTTTTTCTGGAAACTGTATAAATGCAGCAGCTAAGGCATCCTGTAACTGTGGAGCCAGGAACACGCCATGTGTAACGTGAGCTGAAGAAATCAGAAAGCAGAGGAAGAACAGTAAAAAGTGAGAACACAGCCCTTGTTCCATGATGCATTTCCTTTGGTGATGAAGCTCGTTGGGGAAAGTCCATCTATGCCCCCACTGGTCATTCCTGTCTAGGTGCTGCTGCTCAGTATCCACCCACTTGTTCCAAGATGGCCTGGGGGCTGTGCTGTGAGCTGCTTCATGGAACCCATCCAAAAAAGAAAGTAAACTGCAGAGGGTTCCTACTACTGCAAGGTTGGAGAGCTGTGACATGAAGGCAGGAATGAATGGGAAGGGAAGGAAACTCATGACCCAGCTTCTGTACAAAAGAAGATCTATGGAATTACACTGGGTAAGAGCTGCATTATGAAAGAGCTCCATGGATTCTGTATGGGCTGGAAAATGGGAAACTGCAAGTAAGGAAACTGTCTTCTACTTTCTTTAAGGAAATATGACCTTGTGTACTTTGCTTTCAGCTAGACAGAGGTGCAGCGAGGAAAAAACAAATGACAAATTTCTTCCAGACAGTTGCTGCGTGCACCATTATTATCCCACACAACTTGTTCCTATAATTGATCCTAGGCAAAAGATCCCAAGCTGTAAGTGCCACAAAGACAGAGATATCAGCAGGGTGAGAATTAGTTAAAAATATGTCCCCTTGATATTCAGTGTCCCAAGTGCTTTCAAATCACAGAGAACCAGAAAACTACAGGCATTTTAAAAGTTTTCAAAGTATCTGGAATTAGAAAATATTTATCCTACTCAAAATGGAGCTGCTAATCCTGCCCTTAAGTGTACAAAACTATAAAGTTAACTTACGTGAAAGTATTTTTTAAGTACCCTTAAAAAAAGTCCAGTAGAACAAATATTTATTAATCCTTTCTCAGGATGCTGTTTCTGCATTAGTGAAAAAGAAAAAAAAAATTTTTCATGGCACAGGTATTAAGAGCAAAAGGAACACGTGTAATTAAAATGTTTGCTTGTTTCTCATCTGCTTTTTAACTGAAGTTAACTGGTACTCACCATCTACCCTAGGAGACATTAAGAATACTTTTACCTCTGTGTGCAACTGAAAATGAGGGAGACATTTCTCCCAAACTACTGGAGAAGATCAAATGATGCTCTTATCAAGGACTACTGATTTTTTAAAATATGCTGGGCAGACACCTTTCTTATGTAGCAGTGCCCAGAATTCTCAAGAACAGAACATACAAAATGGCACACATTTGCCCTAAAAAGGATGAAAGCAATTCAATAGCCAACTGCAGACTGAAATACCTGCCAGACAGCAAAAGACTCAGAAGCAAACAAAAATCTATCACCATCCTCTGAATCATAGACAACTCCCAGAATTTCAGTGGCACTAAGGACTTTCAGTCATGTTCCCATTCTGGCCTCCACTGTATCCAATGTCAGACAAATCCTGGTCTTCCTGTGACTAGAAATTTGACAAGTGACACAGTGCATACTCACATTGATACCATCCCAGGAGAAATCTGTCCGTGTTTGCTAAAGAAAGCAAAGAATGGCACCAGATTAGTGTAACAAAGAACTTGCAAGCAGCCATGCAACTCCACTAGTTTGCCATAACCAACAGGCACTACTTTATGGTATGTTATAAAAAACGTGTGTCTTTCAGGCTGGTTTCATTCCATGCTGGTGATTATGGTGCCCTGTAGGCATCACGGTGTTTGAAGGTGGAATAGTGAATGGCTGGAATAGTGACAGAGTAAGAAAGAGAAAAGCACCTTTTCACAAGGCTCCCAAGTGTGGGTTGCACCACTTTGAGGTTAACACAAGGAGGAGCTACACCACCTTTGTATTTTGAGTGTCCTACAGCAAGCAACAGAATTCTGCTGAAATTATTTCCTCCTGCAGTGTTTCGGTTTGTCCATTCTGGCTCACCCCACCCTTGCAAACCAGAAACATTTGCCATATCAGCCATCACAGTACCAACTCCCAGTGTGTTTCCCTCAGCTGGGAGGACTCACATCTCAGCATCTTGGGTTTGGGGATGAAGACACTCAAGGAAATTTAGATGACTCATGTTATACCTATGGTATCCATTCATATAAATCAAAATGTTCACTGAGGTGTAGCTTATGCTCATTGACTTTTAGATCTGCTTTGATTTGACTGAATTCTCCATACAAGATCAGGCCCAACAATTTCTGCAAAGACTCCATGAAACTCTAAGTGTCTTGAAGTTACATTCCAAGCCAGCAAGGTAGACAAAATAAAAATACCTATATGTATATATACCTATTAACATTTTCCAAGGTTTTGCAAACTGTATGTCATTTGTTAAGGTTATTTGTGAACATTATTTGTGATTCTTCAAATACTACACATTCAAAATAGATTTTTTTTTTTAATTAAACATCATTGCATACCCTGAACCTTACAAAGCTGAAAATTCAGGTATCTAAGAATGCAGAAGCTGCAATAATTCAATGAACCAGCCCTTAAGATACTGCATGGTAAGTCAATTGGCAGTGAGTTACAGGTGAATGCAGCTCTAAAATTCAACATGAAGACAAATGTGCTTCTTCAAAAGATTTCATGGCTGTGCTGCTGAAGCTGGGACAGACACAGTGCTGGACATCCCAGTGCAAATCCCGTGTTCAAGGAATGCAGACTACAGGCTTCTCAGAACTGTCACTGTTTTTCTCATGTTGTGTTCCACTCCCGTCATGAGTGGTTAAAAAGCACTTTCATTTGCAAATTCTCACTCACTATGGATCATGTGAAGGGACTGACTCAGCTCTGTTCAGAGCAAGCCAAACTACACAGGTATGATCCTCAGGAGCTCACTGGCATTCTGGTCCACTCGCAGATGATGCACAACACCCATTTCTGAACTCAGAATTCAAACTTCCTGATTCCCTTGGCCAAGTAGCTCTGGGCCACACACTCACCTCAGTGGAAGGTCGATGGAAGCTGCTGCCATGCAGTGAACTCGTGCTGTCCATATTGATTTGGTCCACATCTTTCAGTCCCTTCCAGTCTACTGCAATCACCTCGTTTCCTGTGGGAACACATCTGGTCAGGCTTCTTAATGCCACTACAATTTGTTCTAGCAGTCTTAAGCCAACTCAGCTAAGCAAGCAGGAGAATCATTGAGTTTAAGGCCACAACAGACTTAAATCAGACATTCTGTTTTTAATCAGACCACCTGTACATCATCAACAATTATATTTCACACAGATATCTCCATATGAAGACTAGTCACTCATGTTTTTCTCAGGCATGATGTATGCTTGGCTAAAGTACAGATTCATCCAGTCATGATGCGTGACTGGGAAAGAACCAATTCCTTTAATATCCCCTTTCAGTATCAAACCATCATCCCTTAAAAAGACATTTGTTATGGTTTGAATTGGTTGACATCAGCTTAGAGCTGCTGGCTCCTTTGCTTTGCCATTCTCAGCAAGATTAAACACCTTTTTAATACACTTCAAATTTTAAATATCGATAGCCAGGTAACCAGGACGGCTCTGTGCAATCAGCAATTTACTGTGCCTTCAGCCTGGGTGCCATCCTCAAACTAGGTTTAAAGTTGTTTGCTCCCATGTCACAGAGGAACAATTGTACTGTCCTTACATCTGAAGCTCCTAGAATCTGTCAAGAAATGTAACCCCCAAATGATCATCTCTTCCTGGGATCAATTCAGCTGTGTCTGCTCTGTTTGGATTGAATGTGAATGGTTCTACTTTCATCATCTTCTAACTTGTTTTTACTCTTTATAGCAAATTTCTCCTCCACAGGCATATGCAAAGCCCCTCGCTCATTCTAGCAGCTCTGGCACATTTATAGAGTGCTCATCACTGCACTTCCCAGGTAGAAATCTTCTGACAAGTGAGAGATGCTGCACTCCGCCCCACAGAGGCCTGCAAGAGCCATGGAGGCACTTAGGGGTGGGAAGCCTGAGGCATTCATCAGCTAGAATTCAAAATGCAAAAAACCTGATTTTGTCCCCTAAAAAGGCTAAACATAGCAATACAAAAAACATCAGAAAGACAATGCTATTTGCATATTGTGGGGTCCACCACACCTTCACATCTCAAATTTATGCTGTGCAGGAAGATCCCTTTCTGAAAGAACGAAGGGATGTTTTTTCCTTCACATCCAAAGTACGTTTCTGCTCATCAGGATCATTAGAACCAAGTGCTTTAACAGCATCCTCCACATGCTTCTAAGCAGGCTGAGTAAAGCTGCTGTTCTCTGAGTTGCAGTTCCTCGCAACTCATGGAACTCAAAAGAAAAAGGATTCCTGTACTGTATGCTACAAAGGTGAGCACAGGTCAGACACAGCCAGACTTCAGGAGGAGGCAGGACATGGCTATGATGAGCATGACAAACACCACCCTCCAGGGCTGTGATCCTCCTAACTGGTTTTCCTGACAAGCACATGCACGTATTGGGCCTCACTGAGCTCTTGCTGGCTTCACTGCCACCGACTGGACTGGCAACCTTCAGTCCAGCAAAGCAAGAGAGGGAGATTTGGGGATTTCTGTACTCAAGCAAGAGGAGCAAGGGCTTAATGGGCCACTTGTGAGTTGCCTGTTACCACCGTGGCTGGGAACCTCTTATATCTGGGGTCCAAGCAAACCTTCTAGGACTAGAATCATCTCTGGCAAAGGGAAGCTGCAGGCAGAGCTGTGAAAGCCCAGCTGACAGTGCCAGGTGCACCAGCTGTAAGGTTTGGCTGTGGCTTGGAACGGAATATCTCGTACTCAGTCCCCCTGAACAGGGAAGGGGTAAAGGGAAGAAGGAGGGAGCACTACCGGGAAGTGCAAATCTGGAGAGGAAGGAGTGGAGGGGTTGACTGTTACAAGGGTGAGCTGAGGGACCAGCACAGGTCAGTGGGAGGAAAAAACTGGTGCAAAGAGCAGGGTGGGAGCCAGCCCCTGCATGCTGGGATCCAGCTGCCTCTTCCTGTCTGTGCTCCTTCCCTCCACCTGCAACCCTTCACACTAGAAGGGGAGAGCTGGGGCATTGCTGCCACAGAGATGAACAAGAGAGGGATGCTGGAGAGGCAGGAGAGATGTCACCCCTCCAGAGCACAAGGCAGCTTCTCAGAACCCTTCAGTGCAGGTAACAGTGTCACGCCTGTTTCATCTCCATTTACCTGAAGCCTTCCTCCTGTACTCTCAGCTCTTTCTGAGCATAATGCTGTGGCCCTTCTGTAAGTCTAGAGACACCCTGGCCCACATTGCAAACAGGCTGCAGCACCATTCTGGGCATGCACTGCAAAGACACCTCCACCCCAGCCAAAGAAGGAGGAGCCTCCTGCTCAGCACAAGTGACTTGACAGCCCCAAAGTTCAGCAAATGACACTCAGCCTCTGCTCTCAATGCCACAAGCCCACTGATGGTTTCCTTGGAGTGTTAGAATATGGAAAATATTCATAGAACCACACAATGGTTTGGGTTGGAAGGGACCTTAAAAATCATCTAGTTTCACCCCCCTGCCACAGACAAGGACACCTTTCACTAGGCCAGGTTTGCTCAGAGTCTCATCCAACCTGGCCTTGAACACTTCCAGGGATGGGACATCCACAGCTTCTCTGGGCAACCTGTGCCAGTGCCTCGCCACCCTCACAGTAAAGACTTTCTTCTTATTATCAAATTTAAACCAACCCTCTTCCATTCTGAAGCCACTGCCCCGGTGCTATCCCTCTATGCCCTTGTAAAATGTCCCTGTCCAGCTTTCAGGCCCCCTTTAGGTACTGGAAGGTGCTATAAGGTCTCCCAGGAGCTTTCCCTTGTCCAGGCTGAATACTATTCTGGCAGATGGCAGCATCAAATGGCTGAAGAACATCAAACAATTATTTGTCTCAAAGTCCACACCTGTTCTGTAATAGTAGAACTAAAGACCTACAGAATTTATTTACTACTGTTTCTTTCCAGTTGAAACACCTCATCTACCTAGTTCAGGGAGAAAAAGTGAGTAATATGTGATTTTGCATGCTCTATAAAGACTGAATAATTATTGAAAATAAATTCTTGGTCTAAACAGTTTCATGAGTACTAAGAGAGAAATATATTAAGAGAAAACAACTCTTTAACATCTGTTACATGCTTTTAAATGCAGTCATATCTGCTGAAAAGTTACAACATCAGACTGGTTGAAAAGAAAATGTATGTGCTCTAACTGATGTTGCGCCTGGAGCAACATTACTTTCTCTTATTGAAAGTTCGGTAAAGGTTAGCGGCTTTTTTCCTCTTCTGCTAGAAATAGCAAGAGCAACATTAACCCATGTTAGATCAAGACATGAAAAAACCGAGTTCTGCTCTGACAGATGGAAGGAAGGAAACACAGAAAATCAGAAGAAAAGTATGGAGAGTGAAGTGGGAAAACAGAAACTGAAAGCAGTTCTTAGCAAATTAGTATTCTTTTTATCCAGTCTCCTGTCAACCTCTTTCTCCCTGCAATTAGCACAGAGGGTTTTTTTTCTTTTGTAATGGTACATTTCTTCTCCAATATAATTTATTTTCTCTTATTCATCTTCCATTCCAGCTTCTGCTAATCATCATGACTGTTCCATTTGTAATTCTATGATCAATCACCTCTCACAGAATAGTATTTGCTCTTCTCCGTATCGAGCTGATAAGAATTTTTAAATGAGTGGGTCATAAAGCTAATTTTAAAGTGGAATTTTTACAAACATGCTATCGAATTTCTCATTTAGATGTCCTGAAATGAGGTGATGAAAGTTGAAAGATAACTGGGTTTCTGATTTCCTTGTCACTGTTTCTGTATGGTGTGTATAGAAAGCATATAGAGGGGATTCATTTTCATTGAACTTTTAAAAGATGTCTTCATTTTATTTTAAAAATTATTATTTGGTTTGGGGTTTTTTAACATCATAGATTTCATCCTTGTTTTGGAAGAGTTAGTAGATGGCTGAGGAAAAAGGAGGAGGCTGATTACATGAAGCAGAAAGGGAGAACGAAAGCAGTCAAAATACATAAATACATTAAGCCAAATTCTTTCAGATCATGGCTGCTTTGTATTTTCTAACACAAATCAGATAAAAACAAACACTGCAAAAACACTCATAAGAAAAAGATGTCTCCATTACAACTGACATAACATTCCAACTCAAGTTGTTTAAGCCTTTGGGGGAAAGTATCAGCCCTCTTTCTCTTACACTACTCTTATGGCAAAAATCAAGACTTATTTTTAAGTCAAGCCTTTCTAAATAATAAAGATGAAAAACATTTAAAGAGGAACAAACATGGGGAAAAAAATACCCTTTTCCCCAATTCTTGCTTTATTTTGGTTTTTTTGGGCATCATAACTTTGGACTCTCAGAAATTAGGAAATGTGTGTAGTAAGCATTCCAAGCAAAGTGATCCTTTTGATCAATGCTCCAGAAAAATCAAACACCTGGATGACTGCACCTCACCTTGCTGATCACCTTGCTGAGTAACAAACTACTTCTTTACTACTTTTGTAGCTCATTTTGCCACATACCTTAATTTACCATGGAAACACAGAGTTTCTTAGTTGGACATATTTTCAGTTTCTTTGCATTTCTGTGATCGTAAGAAAATCACCTTGCTTTGAATTACTCAAAATTTAATCTAAACAAGCCCATTCTCCTTGGGTTTCCTCGACATTTTCTGGATTGCTGTTACCACTGTGCATTAATTGATTCTATACTTGGTACCTGTACCAGTATGTTGTTCATTTACCAAAGTCTATGCTTCAATCAGGCTTCTGCATCGATGGCTTTAAGCTGTATCTATAGCCTTTAATAATCTATTGTGTTGTAACTTCTGTGCTGGATGTTAAACATCATCTCCAATTTGTCTTCTCTATTTTGTTCCACACCAAGTAGATGAACAGAGTTTGAGAGTCTTGAATTTTGTTTTTCCCCTCTGAACATCATGCTGGTGAAGATCTACACCACATACCAAATAAGTATTTGTGTTATTTGCTTTCTGATGTGTCATGCCAATTAACACAAGAAACATTTCAATTAAGCAATGACTTTCCAGCACTGCTATTATCCCCTGTTAGCACACTTTCTTCTGTTTCTCAAATGTTACTTTCCAGCAGAGAGCAGAAACCTTGTCATTTGGTATTGGTAGCCAACGTTATTGTTGGCAAAGATGAATATTTAGAGTAAATGGTCCAATTATTCTTTTCCATTCCTTTTTTTTTTTCCCCAAACAACTAAGAAAACAACAAATGTAATTGCAGTAATTATGATCAGTCTTTGGATTGTTCTTTCCCTGATACCAATTTTCATGATACTCGTGGGAGTGTGTATCTTTGTCAAGCACAACATCATCGTGTCTTGTCAAATGTGGTTGAAATTAAAGCAGTTGAAGCTACCGGGAAGGACTAACAGATGGGTGGCTAGAATAACCATAGAAACATTTTTCTTCCCTGCCTGCTTTACACAGAGCCAATCAAAGCTACCCAAAAGGTCATCAAGGAAAGGAATAAACCTCTGTCACCAGAGCTGTCCCTGAGGTGAACCTCTGAAGGAAGCACTCAAATTCTCTCAGGTAAAGCTGAGAAATCTGTCAACCCAAGTTATTCACATAATTCCATAAGAATTCTAGCTTGTACTGCATAAGGAAACATAAAAATTAGTTATCTGCTGCTGACACCTGCCAACAGGGTCACTTGTGGAAGAGAAACTGAAAAAAACCCCTGTTTTTGTGGAGGAGACAGAGCTGAACAGGTTGGTGCTCATCAAGGCACAGAAGTGTCTTGGTCTCCACAGAACAGATGCCTTTCAAATTTCTGATGAAAAATGGAAACACCTAAAGCTCTGACATGCCTGTAAGATTAGGAATCAGCTGGGCAGTTCTCAGGATCTTTGCTTTGAACTTGGGTAATTTGAATTTTCCAGACCATTCTGCCTCTCCGTGCAGGTAGGTCCCTTTTCAGAGCTGTTTAGGAGATAGAATTAATGAACAAAGCTGCAACACTTACATTTTTCTTCTTGACTGGAAACACTTTCAAACCAATACTAAAGGCTACTGCGTATCTTCAAGTAAAAGGAGATGAACAGAGAGCCTAATGCTAGACACAGGCAGCTCTGCTCTGAGAAGCCACCATGTCACTTGGGCTAAGGAGGTACTCCAAAACGAAACACATCCAATTAACACAAACTTTAAAAACCCCAAACCTCAGAGCCCTGCCTCATTTGCAGAACAAGTATCAGCCAGCATGAACAGCAGCGATGGGTTTATCCTCATTCTTTACTGCTTCTCTGAAGTGCAGAGAATGTGTCCCCAGGGGCCTTGCTCAGCACAGTGAGTGTGGAAATGTCAGTATGAACCAAGGTAGCAGCCCCTTCTGGCTGGCCCATAGCCAGCCTTACAGAAGTAATATGCAGCACGCAATTTCATACGTTGCTCTCCATACATGTTTAAATTTTAATCCTTCTGTAGCCAGCATGTCACATGGGCACTGTCCTGGAGCATTAGAATACTATTAGATGTGCCATCTTCATGCTGTAGTTCCCTCCTTAACAGTGGGGAAGAAGAACCACGCCCAGAACTCCTCAAGAGTCAACCAGCAGATCACAACGCACCTTTCTCACCTCAGGGATGCTCCTGGTCCCCCTTTGCGGGCTGGACAAAACAAGAGCCTGCTCCAAACACCAGCACATGGGGGCAGTGGCAGCCCGGGAGTTTCAGGCTCCACTCTCCTTACCTGCCCCACCTCAGCTGTAGGGTATCAGGCTGGCAGCCCCAGAGGGTACAGCCAGGAGTGTACAGCCAGGTGGCTACACCCTTCTCCACCACAGCCATCGCACACTTGGTCACAGCCCTCACCAAGCATTTGGTTTGGAACAGCAGCAGTGGTCAGAGCCAGCCAGGAGGCATTGAGGCTGCTGTCTCCCTGTCACCCCTCTCCCCAAAAACCTAAGTGCACACCTCTGCCTTCTCATCCTTTGTCACTGTTTTTCCCCCCACAACCCATAAAGGATGAAGATTCTCCTTAGCCCTCCTTTGGCTGCTTATGCACTTACAGAAACATTTTTATTGCCTTTTATGGCAGTGGCCAGACTAAATTCTGGTTGGACTTTGGCCTTTCTAATTTTCCCTCTGCACAACCTCACAACATCCTTGTAGTCTTCCTAAATGGCCTGCCCCTTCTTCGAAAGGTGATACATTCTCTTTATTTCCTGAGTTTCAGACTAAGCTCTCTGTTCAGCCAGGCTGGTCTTCTTCCCCACCAGCTCATCCTTCAGCACATGGGGATGCCCTGCTTCTGCACCTTCAGGACATCCTCTTGAAGAATGCCCTTCCTGGACTCCTTTGCCCTTTAGGACTGCCTCTCAAGGGACTCTCTGAAAGTCTCCTAAACAAGCCAAACTCTGACCTCTGTAAGTCCAAGGTGGCAGTTCTGCTGATGCCCCTCCTTACTGCTCTGAGAATCAAAAGCTCTCTCATTTTGTGATGGCTATGCCCAAGACAGCCTCCAACCACCACATGACCCAAAAGGCCTTCTCTGTTCACAAACAACAGAACCAGCAGGTGCCTTCCCTAGCTGGCTCACTCACCAGCTGTGTCAGGAAATTCTTACACACACTCCAGGAAACTCCTAGTCTGTTTCGTCTCTGCTGTATTATATTTCCAGCAGATATCTGGTAAGAGAAACTGTTCCCAATCCTAGAAAGTCACCACCAGGGCTTCAGGTGTCCTCACCAGACAGAGCTCCACAGTTCCCTAAGCAATTGGGGAAAATGACAAAGAGCTGCTGGCACTGAGACTGCAGGGGTTGAGCTCACCAGGCAGAGCTGCAGGCACTGAGTGCCCAGCCCTGCACCTGCTCAAGTGAGGCCACACCTCACCATCACATCCACCCCTAATCCCACCCTACAATTTTCCCTGCTGTCCCTGAGGGCATCCACACCTGCACAGAGCAACCTCCATGGGGTACTCACTGTTCACAAGGCTCCTCTAATCCCCCCAAGGGCTACCCCACTCCCTCTGTTGTTTGTCCTCATGTCAAGGGAACGGTCATCAGTCTCTGCCAGGTACACAAATCATTTGTTCAACCTCCTCCTTAAGCCCAAACATGGGCTTAACAACCCCTTAGACCCATGATACATGGTTGTAGGACCACTCATTGTCAGAAGACAAAGAGGAACCCTCGTGGCCAGTTTCTACTTCGAGTTAATTGCATGGACCATGGGGAATATCAGCTGAAAAAATCCTTCACCAAGCAGAAAGCACAAGTTTCTTCACAGGACTCCCCAAGTCACGCCTTTTCTGCAGTCAAAGGGAGACTGGCACACCACACATGACAGTCTTCTGTCTCCTCCAGAAACTTACTATTTTGATTCCAACTGCACTTCTCACATCTTTACTTGTACAGTTTCTATCCCAAGATCCACTAAATTCTGGGTCCTCTTTATCAGCTGTCCTGTTTCTCACCAAGCTGGCTATGTCCAGCTCCAGGAGTTACCCAGTTACCCAGTAACTAACAGCACCATTTCTAGTCCCATGCTCTGGGCAGGGCATCACTGGGCAGCATCTACCAGTTCCTGGATATCATGGGAACACAGGGGTGCTCTGCTCACTGTTCGCCCTTGGTTCCCTGTTTTCCAGGTTTTAGCCTCTTAGTCTGTTCTCTTTCCTTATTGTTTTCTTCTTCCTGCCCCCCCCCCCCCCGCCCCGTGATTGGGTTTTTCCTCTCTGGTTTCTTTTCTTCATTCTTTTCTTTTGGGAAGTGGTGGGAAAGGAGTTATTTAGTATTTGTTTGGGATCAGTATCAGCTTGTCCCTGAAGTGCATGTGTAAGAAAGACTATTCAAATAGGGGAAACAGCAGCGATATTTTCCCAGAATATTTGTCCTAGCCTGTCACAATTTACACCTCAAGTAGTTCCCAAGACAGACATTGCCTCTGTATTTAGTCATCTTTAAAGGATTCATCTGTTCACTTCTAAAATCAAAAAAAAGCCTTTTAGTACCCGTAGTATCCTATGTCAAGTACTTCCACAACTGAATTCTGTGTTACATGAGGAAGCGCTGACTTTTGCTTGAAACTTGCCACTTGCTAGTTTCATTTGATGTTTAGATTCTGCTTTGAAATTGATAATGAAATAGGCTTCCCTCATCATTTTCTCCATGCTGTTCCTATCCCAGAGAAAATTCATGATTTTATAGATACGTCATATCCTTAACCATCTCATTTCCATACTTGAGAAATCCCTGTCTATTTAAATGGCTCCTTTCATATTAACCACACGATACCTTTGATTGTCTTTGCTGCCCATTTCTAAATCTTTTCCAGTTTGATTATGGCCTTTCTGAAATGGGAATAGACCATTAGGGACAACACATTATATTCGAAGTAAGGGCACCGTATGAATATTTGCATAGTAAAATGCTGTTTCTCATTTTATTCTCTTATTCTTTTCCTAATTGCCAACATTTGGTTGGCATTTTTAGTGGTACTAAGCATTAAGCTACACATTATGACCCCAGGATCTCATTCCTGCATGGTAATAGTAAACTCAGAACCTCCATCATTGCAAATGAAACACTAGAAATGCTTTGCCTGTGTGCATCACTTTACATTTATCCACATCAAATTTCACCCATAATTTATGTCATTTGATACTGTGAAATCAAATGACCTAGTAATTCAATATTGTGAAATCCTTTTTCAATTCACCACATGCAGTTTTCTTCCTGCTCCCCCAAATGATTATTGTTATTATCACCATTTGTTACCTCATTATGTAACCCCCCCCCCCTTCTTGATATCATTTATGGATATGCACAGATCTGAAAAAATATCCCAATGAAAAACTGATGTTCCATGATAATCCTTGTTTCCTATCTTTACCCAGCTACTTGAGGAACTTCTCTGATTCAACAGAGATTCATGTCTTTTAACAGCCTGGGGTGAGTGACCTTTACAAATGTGCTTTGCAAATCCAAGTGGACTATTGCCACTGGACCTCCTTTGTCAATATTGGTTGTTGACCCCTTCTAAGACTTATAAATTGTGATATCCACTGACAACAGCACGGTTAACTCTTTCTCAGTACATCTTATCTGTCCATGCATGTACTAATTCTGTTCTTCAGAGTAATGTTTATTAGCTTGCCTATCTTGTTTACTAGCTTACAGTTTTCCAGATCTCAAAATCATTTTAAAAACTGGCATCACATTATCTACCTTCCAATCTTCTTGTACCAAAGTAACTGGAAAACATTACAGATAACAATCTGCAGTTCAGCTCTTTCAGCCTCAAACTTCCCCAGAAACCTTGCATGAATACCATCTGACCACTTTTTCTTCTACCTGCTCTACAGCCTCACTGAGGCTTTGATTTGAAACTGATCCGATGCATCTCCAACAAGGAAAAGTTCCACTGGATAAAATTCCACAACTTTTTCCACAATGAACAGATACAAAATTGTTGGGATTTTGAGGCTGGGGGCAGAGGGTGGTGATGTTCTCCTATGGTCTTAATCTCTCTGAGTCACCTGAAGCCTCTTTAGTAGTAACACCCTGCACTAAGTCCTCCTAATCAATGCAAAAGTCAAGTTACTTGCCTTTTACAGGTTCTTTGAATAGCTCCTGAAGCAAACATTTAATGTGCAGCCTGTCGAGGTTCCTGCCTTCACAGCCTCTTTGATCTTCCTCTGGCTGTCACAGCCTTCTTTCACCATCCTGGCCAGCGAATGTAAGTGGTCAGTAGTATAAACCCTAAAATTCTCTTTCCCATGTGGAATGTCAATCCACATGCTCACCATTTGAGTCACCAAACTATTTTCTGCAGCATGCTTTAGAGATTTTGAACAGAAACTTTCCCCATGAGCCACATCCGATCATCATCTACAAATACAACCACTTTCATTCCAGAATATAAAAATTATGTTTCATTTAAAAGTCTAGTATACTCCTGGACTTGGGAATATGTAGCTTAAACTGACAGAGAAACATCCTGATTGTCTATTCTGACCCCCTTAAAATAAGAGAGGCTAAAGGTATTTCCTTTGTTAATTATACTTTCTGTTGCTGTGCTGGAACTAGAGCATTTTTTAAAATCTTGATTTTATTGTGTTCATGTGACAGAGGGCACAGTACAACTCTTAGTAAATTATCCCAATAGTTCAGTATTTTTACTGTTTGATTTTTGCCTCATTTCCAATCTGAATGTATCTGCCATCCTTCCATCACATCTTAACAGTTTTCTACTTCTAAGATCTACAAATCTGAAGAGTCAGATGACTCCAAGGTGTTTTTTTTCTTCTGTCAAACACTTAAAGACTGTCATCAAGTCACTTCTGTAAGTTTTTATTCATGGTTGTGTGTTTATTTTCTTGTCATTCTTCAGTTTTGCAGTATTTCTCAAAGTGATAATAATAGAATTAGACAAAGTAGATGAAAAATATTTTTTTTCACAAGTGCCAAATGCAGAGGAAAATATGCTTTTCTCTCCTCCTATTCAATATTCAAGATCAAGGAACCACATCAGCTTCCTTGGTTGCAGCATCTCAGTAGTAGCTGTTGATCTACTGATTACCACTTCCAATATCTATCAGCTTATTTAGTGTGACTGCTTTCTAACATAAGAGCTCTGCTCCTATAAACACTATTCACACTCTGCCATTAGATATATGAACTGATATTTGGTTAGATTGGAACACACACTGTCTGTCAGTTCTCAAAACGAATCAAACTGTTCCGTATCAGTGATTCATCACTTTCATTTGTTACTGTCATTTTCAGCAGTTCTTCCAGTCGTTCCAGATACTACCAAGTTTATCAGTATTTTTGACCTCCCTCAGGATTTTGAACAGCATGTTCAAATCACATGGTGCTTGGTAAAATTAGAACCACAAGTTTTTCAACAATGATTCTTTGCTTGTTACTATTTTGCCATCTATTGAATTTAGATGCACTTAAAATGTACCGTACTCATATATTGCTAGTCAAAGAATAACATGGTGCTAAGCTGGTTTCTAACTGATTAGAGGTTTTATCTTTTACCTATCTCATATTTTACCTCCATTACCACAATTGTAAGTAAAGGTACTTCTATCAGACAAGTGCTTGGTTGCAGGGAGTCTCATAAAGTCATGAAATTAAGTTAGCTTGACAGGCTCTGTTTTGTATAAGCCCATTCTCACTGGTATATTGTCCTTCTAATATTTTATTGGAAATTTTAACAAATTGATAAAATTAAATACATAGGTCATCTCACAAAACCTTTAGAGTTGTGCTAACACCCCAGCTTTTCACTTGAGACCTTCCTCACTACTTCAAGACTTTATAAAATAAAGCTCTGACTTTTTATCCCAAGTGCTTAAAAACTCATGAGTGTGAATTATCTTGAATTGGTTTTTCTAAGTATCAGTCTAAAATCACAGTTGTTTGCTGTTGGAGAGCATAACCTTATTAAATGAGCTGAAAACTATTTTTTCTACTTCCCCCCAAGAAAGCAGGCCTAAAATACTTATTGATTAGTTCACTTTTTCTGCTTCAATACACATCAGTCTATAGAATTAGGACTCCCAGTTCTGTCATGCCAATGAATTAATTACTTCCATCTTTTCATCAGCTCCTCTGTAATTTCTCTCATAATTCTTTCAATATTGCTGCCCATAAGAGTTCACAAAGTCAGAATGCTCTTCCTCAGTTCTGTTCCTCAAATCACATCTGTTGCACTGTACACACACACAAAAGTCTTAGGTCAATCAGCACCATGCCAAAGACCGTCTTCTGTTACTAATGACTGCTTTTGACACACACTTACCTTGCACACGTTTTTTTAGGACTCTTTCCTTATAAAGCCAGGCTTATGCAGTCATACTCCTTGCTAGCCTCTCCCCACCACAACTTTGAAACCAGTCACCTGTATTTCAGAAACCCTGACGAGAGAGGGAGGTCTCAGAGATCACCTGGATCACCTGTTTTGTACGCTCTTCAGGACAACTGGCTGCTAGGTCTGGGAGATGGTCTCCATTCAGAATCTTACTGGCAGAAACAAATTCTTATCCCTGAGCTCTTTACTTGAGTTTCTAAAAGTGATCATATTGAGAACTGCTCCAAAGAGGAAAAGCCAGACTGGGAAGAAATACAAGTAGTGAAGTGAGACCAACCACAAAGCAGTCTGATCTGGAAGGAAAGGCACGGCTTTGTCCCTGTGTTGTGTTTGTCTCTATCCCAAGTAAGAGAGGAACAAGATACCCAGATGCCCCTTTTCATGTATTCCCACTCTTTTACTCACATCACCTACAGTTTCTACATGGAGTTCTGTGCTCCTTCCCCTTCCACCTGTGTGCATGCAACTAAATGAAAATATCCCTACTTTCACAACTCAGTTTCCTTCTGCATTACCATTTCCTTTCTGAGGCTTCTCCCTCTCTTTATTCCTTTTCACTGACTCACTCAGATGTTGAAGGTGAAGGAGGGAGGAACTGGACACCTTGATATATACTTGACATGTGTGAGGTACGTATGCAGAGTGGATGTCTCACTTTTTCACACTCCAAGTGTGTAGACCACACTTGCCATTCCAGATCTCACTCCACACACCTACAGATCTGTGGGGGGCATAAGTAAGGAGAAAAATGCAGGGGATGTTTACTGCTTGCTCCAGCTGCTTTACCCCTCTCCTGTCAGCCTCCTACCATGCTCCCACTCTGCTGAATCTAAAGTGCCTGGATTAGGAGTGGGTGGTCTTTGGCTCCATCTCTCCTGCTGCGGGTGCTGTGAGCCACTCATTTACCCTCAGCATAGAACACCCAGTGGGAAAACAACGTAGGAAGTATGTACTCCTCCCTCTGACAGGACAATGAGCATTCCTTTGAAAGGGGAGCCCAGCAAGCCAGGTACCTGGCTTTGGCACACCACATCTGACACAGAGGCTGAAAAATTAAGAGCACTGCCTTTTCCAGACTGCATGGTCAGTGACTGATACTTGGTGCATGAGCCTAGCTGTCACTTGGGCTGTTTCTTGCAAAACTGCCAGACCAAAAACACATGGAGAGGATTTCAGGTGACAGCTGGGGTTATCACGGTGAGGAACTCTGTGACACATAGCACTCCCAGTAGTTAAAGGAAAGTGGTGATGAGGGAAACATATAGGAGTGTACTAATGACATGTAGAGACCTGGGGTCCTCTGGAGGCGCAAGGCTGAAGTAGTGGGTCCAGCCCGACTCAGAGAGGCAACCACTCCAGGCTTTAGCTCCTAAGCATAGGATCTAAAAGCATAGGATCCATGAAGGTTGGAAGGTGCCTCTCAAGTGCAAACTTCCTTTTCAAAGCAGAGTCAGCTACGAGGTTAGACCAGATTACTCAGTGCTTTATCCAGCCTGGTCTTGAAAACCTCAATGAATGGACACTGAAAAACC
Source organism: Corvus brachyrhynchos (assembly GCF_000691975.1). NCBI lineage: Eukaryota > Metazoa > Chordata > Aves > Passeriformes > Corvidae > Corvus > Corvus brachyrhynchos. The sequence goes on from NW_008238435.1 coordinate 485,545, forward strand.
CCTCTGGGAAACCCCTTACAGTGCTTGACACTTTTCACAGTCAAAAAGTTTTTTCCTGACACCCAGTGTGAGCAACTCTAGTTTCTTTTCTCCCACACTCTGAAACTACTATTAGTTTTTAATGTCTTGGAATATTTTCCCACCATCTTACGTCACATTCACAAAACACGTTTGCTGCAGCCTTCTGTGTGAAGACGTGAGAGAAATCAGAGAAATCACTGGGAAAAAAGAGAGAGCAATCTTGAGCTTAACAGGCTTCAGCTTTCTATTAATTTAAATCCATTCAAGGAATTAAGAGAAACCTTGCCACACTAATCAGAACAGCCAGTGTTAGGAGACGTCTCAGCTGCAGTCAAAGGTACACTTGTAATGAATTCAGATACCTATGCAGAGCTGAAACCCTAAACTTTGCTAACTCAGTTACTGACCACAATCAAGCTGATCTTTGGCATTGAGTTGGTTGGTACTTAAATATCTACAAGTTCCTAGCTGGATTTTACAGCCTTAGCTGTCCAGCAACCTCAGTGAAAATTCTCCTGTACATTCGCTGAAACTGAGATGTGAGTCGCTAGGCAGCTCTCTAGGAACAATGACAGAGTATTGCCAATACACAGACCTGACCTTGTAGCCATTACCAGAGGAAGAAGCCTCCAGTTCTCATTGTGTAATTGCTACCATGCCTTGTTACACAAAGCACATGTATGACATTGACATGTGACTGGGTTCAGCTGTGGAGAAGATGATTGTATATCAAGTTAGTCTTTTAAGATCACTTTTCAGCTTTTTTCATACCTTAGGAAATCATAATATGATCACTGCCATTCTGGTGTCCTCTATAAGATTTAAAGATGCTCTATGACTATTTCAAATTATCACATATGGAGCTGCTCTGTTACGACCCTCTCAATTACTTTTCCCCAGGGAGAAATAACCAGAAAACTCATATTTAGGAAAGAAAATGTAAAGTTGCACATCACTAAACATGTGTAAGCTATGACATCTAACTAGATCATAGTAAAACATCCCTGCGGGAGATGAAGAAATCATGTGGCTTGCTTAAAATTGGAATGGAAAAAGGCCCGGAGCAAGCTCAGGGCACAATCCTGCACTGGCCCTTGTGTGGTGAATAAACTAAATGTGACTGATTATGACGTTTCTATCACTAATTAAAACCTCTTGAATTCTGAGTTCAAAATCTGCTCCATGCAAATTCCAAGGTAAAACCAATACAAGCATAGCACTCCTTTCTCTAGGACCTACCTGGTCTTGGAAAGGCAATACAGAGCTTGCATGCTGAACTAATTCTGCAAAAATCTAACCAGATACACTTGGGAGAGAGAACACGAAGCTCTGCTCATGCTAGGGTGTTAGTTTCCAACCACATCCTAGAGCTCAGACCTAGTACTTCAAAGCACTGATTTCCCAGAATATGTCTGAAGAATCCTCTCAATAACTTCAGGAAGGCTGGAGCCAAAAATCTAGGCTGCCAGGTAAGAATTGTTCTGAACAAAATTCCTTAGGTGGAGGAGTCCAAATAAAACTCAAGGATCCCACCTTCACTAAATCCAGCCTCTAGGACTGAGAACAGAATAAGCCCCTTCTAAAGCAAAGCAGTGTAAAAGTTTCACACGAAGCAGGCATCAGGCACTACTACTACATTCATATCTGACTCCCACAGAGAACAGAATCATAGTTGTGCAATCCCCCTGAGCACACGCCTTCAAAACATGAGGGCAAGAAAAATTCCTCAGTTAACTGTACAAATAGGTCCCTAAAGTCCACCATGCTATCACCATCAAGAATGAACATATATCACGCCAACTAAAAATCACTATTATATGAGAAGTCAAATATCTGTACCATTAAGGTCTGTATTGAAGGACTGCAATTTGCAGACAAAGTAAATTTTCAGCTATCATCATCCCATCGACATTTTAATGCATAAATGCTATTTTATGTTTTCATCTATGCCCATGTAACTGTATGACATTTATAAATATATATATAAACATAAATATAATCTCATATGAGAACGACACTTGCAACAGCTCGGTTAAACAAGAGGTTTTTTTGTAACACAGATTCCAAGTCACAAATCATAAAAACGCTGCCATGCCCAGGAACAAACACCTGTAGTTTGTATGACAGCTTAACCACATTTTGGAGTGGAGAGTGGATGTTACTAAATGCATGTTTGTTCTTTATTTCAGCTGCGTTGTGGGAAGACAGACCAAGAATTAACGCTGCCAGTTCAGACACACATCGATAAAAGGCATATTGATAATTACCCAGCTAACAGGATAATAATGTCCTCAGCAGTGTGAGTGTGTGGAGGGTAGGGGCAAGGCAGGAGATGAAGGCAATCCATGTCCTGATATGCTACAGAGACAGTGATCCAGGTGAGCTTGAAGAATCTCAGGGGAAATATTGCAGTGATCTTTGTCATGTGGACATTACAGAAGATGTAAGAGATTTCTCTAGGTCATGAGGACATTTGAGACTGCTAAGAGACATAGGCTAGATACAGGAATTAATTCCCAAAGTAGAAACTGGATTCTGTAGTTTAAAGTTTGCTGCTGCAGGAGTAGATGGTTCCCTGCAAGTGCTCACAAAGGGCTTTCCCACTGAGACAAGAAGTGTCACAACACCAGGCTTTGACAAAGTCCCTCAGATTTACTCTGGGGTGACACAGTCCCTCTGTTTGAGGTGGTGGTGCGATTCTGATGTCCTCAGAGGTCTCCTTTTTCCACAGATCCCTGTGTACTCTTGGGAGAGACAGAGTGGACCAGCCTGGGAGAGAGACGTTCCACTAAGCAAACTGTTTTGCTCTCAGAGATTCATTTGGCATATTGAATGACATACCCCATATAACTGATAGCTGTACCTGTGGTTTGCACAGAAAAGAAAATTTCCTGAAGGGAAGAAAGTGTGCCCAGAATGCTGTGTTTACCTGTAGATACCTGTGCTTAAAGATCAAGGGACCTCTTGGTATCTGCATGTGTGTAGGAGGGGAGAGCTGGGTCACATAGCTTGAAGGCTTGGGATCCTCTGGTTAAAAATGTTCATGGCGTGGCCCAGTGGAAGGATGCGATCCCTCCCCCTGTGTCCCCTCGCAATGGCTCTGCGAGAGGGAAGGGATTCAGTTTCGTTTGCTCTTCTCCATTGAAGTCTACGCAGGGGGAAGGGGCAGAGAAGAAGACGTGCAGATCATGCAACGTTATGTATCCTCGGATAACAATAAACCCTTACCGAGCAAAGGAGGCAGCCGCCGGCCGCCTGATCCTGCTTCGGGAGGCACGGCACGGCCCGCACCCACCCCCTTCTCCGGAGGCGCCGCACTGACCCACATGTTCCGCGACCTTTCGTCACGGGTGACACGGGCAGACGACCCCCGGCCCCGGGCACGTCCCGCCGCCCCGCTGCCAGCACCTAGGCCAGA